>NC_080590.1:67658281-67959062 GCF_029962835.1 Magnolia sinica | reverse complement strand
AACTACACTTCAAACAAACCCCTAAATCCAAAACCACTATCCTCAAAACTTCAAAGAATACAACAAATGAGGACATTGAAAGTGAAAGAGAAAAAGAAGATGAAGAAGTGGCTTTGTTAGCTCAATGGTTCAGAAAAATTGTGGTCGTCCATTTAAAGGAAGAAAGGTGGACAACAGATATTCTGCAGGTAAATTTGGTAAAAAGACCAAAGAACCACAATGTTATGCCTGTCAGAAGTTTGGACACCTGTCTACTGAATGCCGAAATAGAAAAACTATGGGTAAGGCAATGGCTACCATATGGGATGATACAGAAGAGTCAAACTCAGAATCTAGCGACTCAAAGAGCGATGGAGACCAGAAATCTTTGAAAATTTTTATGGTTTCCACTACTCCAATCATTCCCATTGAAACTGATAACGAGGAAGAACCACAAGCCACTGAATCATTTCTATCAGATAATGAGGAAACTGAAAAGGAAGAAGAAGAAGAACAGAATAAACTACAAGATGCTTACAATCAACTTTACATCTATAGCATCAACATTGTTAGAATACTTGGAATATTTGAAAACCAAAAGGAATTGCTGCAAAAAGATCTAGATAAAACTTTGGAAATTAATACACATCTAATCAATGATTTATAACAATATCATTTAGATAATGATAGACTTCAAAGAATCAACACCTTCCTTAAAACTGAATCTGAAAAACTAAACAAACAGGTTGAGCTATTAAAAGACAAAATCATGCTCGTTCAAAATGAAAACCACACACTCTTGTTTGATTTAGAAGAATCTAGAAAAATTACTAAGCTAAACTATAGTGGTGAGAAATTAGAGAAACTCTTAGGTATGGGAAGACTCAGAAAGGACAAGAGTGGCTTAGGATATGATAAATTTAAAATAAAAACTGGAAATGCAGCACCAATGGCTGTAAAATCTGCTGCTTTAGGAAGTAACACAAGAACTACTCCAGTCTATCATTTATGTGGTGATTCAGGTCATTATAAGTTTGAAT
Source organism: Magnolia sinica (assembly GCF_029962835.1). Taxonomy (NCBI): domain Eukaryota; kingdom Viridiplantae; phylum Streptophyta; class Magnoliopsida; order Magnoliales; family Magnoliaceae; genus Magnolia; species Magnolia sinica. The sequence goes on along the minus strand of NC_080590.1, from coordinate 67,958,043 downwards.
GCTTGATACCTAGGAGGACGCAACATAATTCTAGTTAAAATCATATTGGTAAATTCAAACCAACCAGAAAAATACAAAATGTCAGGAGTCCACCTAGGAATATAGATAGAAGACAACACACCCATCACCACCTAAAATGATTAACGGAATGAAGGAGGCATTAAATCAAGTGGCTGAATTAAGCAAGAAAACTAAAACTACCATAGTCCAAAATCCTGTTACAAAATGGGTAGTGAAAGAAAAGAAAAATTACCTTATTACTCACTCAAATCATATAACAGGCAATGATACTAAGTGGTACTTGGATAGCGGTTGCTCAAGGCATGTCACCGGTGACAAATCCCTTCTTTCAAACTATTCAGATCTTAATGATGGGATAGTCACCTATGGAGACGGAAACACCGCTAAGGTAATTGGACAAGGATTTATTAAAGGAATAAATTTGCTCAAAAATGAGAATGCCTTTTGCATAAAAGGATTAACGCATAATCTCTTAAGAATTTCTCAAATATGCGACAATGAGCATGTGGTTACATTCAACAAGGAAAAATGCGAGATCCTAGACCTTTCAGGAAAATCAATAATGAAAGGTTCTCGTACAAATAACCACTGCTATGTTATTAAAGGTAAAGGAAAGGCTGATTCATATGCCTAGAAATATTGAGCATGGAAAAACATATCCAGGTCATGCATCTAGACCTGGACAGTTGCTGAAAAGATGCAATTTTTGCTGAACTCTTAATGATACATCTAAGGACCCTCACCTCAATCTTTTTGTATATGAACATCTTGATGTTTATACTTTTGATTTGTACAAATGCATGTACAAAAATTTTTGCTGTGTATATTGGTTAATTCATAGATATACTATATTATACATGAAAATCGGTCGAAGTGTTGAAAAATGAAAAAGATTCACCTTCGATATGTCTGTCGATAACCCATGGGGATTCTCGATTGAGGATCGATATTATCGACACCTCTTTGGAATTTGAAAAGTCACATGATCAAAAATGTTATCAAAGACATCTTTGATAAAATTGATTAGCGCATATCAATATCATCGATACCATATTCGATGATATCGAATCTCATCGCCCGATAAAAAACCGACGAGCGGAAAAAATTCATTTCTTGGCGTCCCTGCTCGATTTTTTTATTTTTCTTCCATGGCTCTCATTGTATGTCAACCGTATGCCATCTAAAGTGTCTGATCCCAGGTAATCTCTAACACATACTCTTGATTCCTCGAAGTATACTTTGTTGTGTTAAGATTCTTCTATTTGGGAATTTTGGGTCGGTTCTCAAGAGCTTCAGATTCTTCCTTCCTTTGACACTTTCCTTTAAGTTGTCCTAATAAGTAAGGAGAATGGTAAGTCTCCAGCCATCGGTGAATCATCTCGGCCTATCAGAAAGAAAGTCGTGACTTCAAGAGGAAAGGGCAGGTCTCAGTCTCAACAATCCCCTCCACACCCATGGAGCTCCTCTACGCGACAGTCGTCTCATAGAGAAGCTCTGGCTGAAGCATCAATACCGCAAGATACTGTTGTGGGTCCTCCTCCATACATGTTTGACAAATACTCTAGGAGGCGCCTAGTGTATGAGCGTAGGGTTAATAGGGACTGCATAAAACCCTACAACATAGAAGCTTTGTTAGAGGCAATCGACTGGCTTCCTCTTCTTGATTTCGAGGGAGCATGCCACATTGAGCGGACCTATCATTTCTTTGCATACTGTCATTCTCCAACACTAGAACCATCATCTTTTACTGTCATAGTTGGAGATGATAGTGTTGAGATCACTGTAGAGTCCATCGCTAGCAGTCTAGATTTAACCTTGTCTCCAGTTGGATTGTCTGACCTTGATCTTAAAAATCCTATCACTTGGTCTACAATCATAAAATTCCTGTGTCAGGGTCGAGATATCACATGGTATCAGGGAAATGCCTTAAAAGAAAAATATTTGCACCCTCGATACCGTATCTTGCCTGGGATATTTTGCTTAAATGCTTATCCTCGTGGACCCAATCGTGCTGATTTTACCGGGTTCATGACCATGATTATATACTGTGTTGCCACTGGAGTCAAACTTTGTCTGCCTACCTTGATTCTTCACCAAATAGCAAGTGTTATCCATTAGTCCAGAGCAGTATACTTGCCCTTTCCCCACATCATTCATGTAATCTGTGATACAATTGGTATTCCTCAAACAAATGACCCTGAGCGTCCCCTCCAACGCTTTAACAAAGTCAATATATGAAAATCGGACCTTAAATTTCACGAGTATGTGGAAGAGGATTCTGGGGAGACTATTCAAGAAGGTGGAGAAATGGGAGAAGACACAGCACCAACTAGTTAGATCCTGTGGAGCCACAGCATGCTCCTAACCAAAGTGGTTTAGCTCCAACTCAGCGTGTCAAGTTTCACCAAGATAGAGTTGGTGTCACGCAGCGGGGATTAGCTTGGATAGAAGACAAGTTAGAGGGACATGATACAAGGTTCTCCGCACTAGAGAAGATGATGTCTAGTGTACAACAGTCGGTCCAGCAGTTGATCGATCTGATTACATGCCGAAGAGATGATGGAGCACCATCTTCATCAGCTCCTCCACCGTAGTATCGATGGTCTTCCTACCGTCTCATATACCAGCTACTCAGCACAACGTATGGGCATAGATATCTTTTTGATTACCTTGCATTCTTATGTGTGTATGTGACGGCTATCTAACGGACAGGTCTAACAGTTTTTTTTGGGTCTTATGAATATACTCTGAATAAGGCAAATACTAGTTTTTGGGTGCCCATGGAAGGGCTTTGTTTTCTTTGGTTTAAGATGAATGTGATACTACTGTTAAACTTGGGCAGTATATATTTTGGATAATGCGCTTTATGGCAATTATAATTCATATCTACTTCACTGTCATATTCTGTGATCCCCTGTTTTATCTGGTTATAGCTCCAATGGTGTGTGATGCATGTGATATTTTGATCTTTATACTATCTGCTAATCTCACTGCTCTACTTGGTCTACCATGCATACATGTTTCTGTTCTGGGATGTTTGTTTTACATCTACCTATTATATGTGTATGTTCTCTGAATGATGGTTCTCCAAAATTGCTTCAATTTCATTCAATATCAACTGTTATGTTATCCTTTGCCAATGACTGACAAAAAGGGGGAGAACAATTCCACATCCCGAAGGAAAAATTGTGTGTATCTGTGTTTGTGGATGGTGATGCAGGTGTTAGGGGGAGTAGCCTACCACAAGATAGGGGGATTTTGCAGTGACATAGGGGGAGTTTGCAGTAAGGGGGAGCAACTTCTGAGTGTTTGTGTATGTGAACTAGATAACATTGTACAATTGTGTAAAGTTCATGTACACACAATTTAGGGTGTTTGTCTAGATGTTGTTCTATGATGTTTTGGTATTTTGTCACGTAATTAACAAAGGGGGAGATTGAAAGTTCCCTAGTTTGTTAATTAGCATGAGTGTTAAGTTGGCTAGACAGAGAAGGTCCATAGGAAGATCAATCAACCGTCTGCCTCAACTGGATGTAGGCTGAAATCACCACAGGTAAATCTTAGCCTTACATCCCATATCCCAAAACACCAGGTAATTAAAACCCTTAAAATTGATTAGAATATCATAGGATTTTTGGGTTAGAAAACTTTTTCAAATTTTTAGAAAATCTCTAAGTTTTCTACCTCTGTCGATTCATCAATAGACTGATCAATGTAATCGGACAGTGTTGTCGATGTCCTCGATGAACAATTGATACCATCGAAATGAGGACAAAAGATGTTCAGCAATGACATATATCTCTGGATGGAATTATCAATGTATCGATATACTTATCGATATCATCAAACTTTGAATCTCGAGTCTATCGAAGTTGACTCGATAAAATCGACAGCAAATCGAATGTGTCCCTAATTTTTTTAAAGGAAAATTGTAAAATCTTCGATATATCGAAGTTCCCCTCAATATCCTCGGAATTCAAATTTCAATGAATCGGAGGCACTTCGATGAGATCGGTTTTGGACACTCTGTTTTCCAGCAATATTTTCAGGTTGTTTTATCTTGGATCGAGGGTCACTCGATAGAATCGATATTCAAATATCGATGATATCGAGGCCGGGTCGATGCATCGAAAATGGACATAAACTGTCCAGCAAGCTTAACTGAAAAATCCTTTGGATTTATCGATGCATCGACACGACTATCGATATCATCGACATTCAAATTCTGATGATATCGAGTGTGCCTCGATCATTCTTTTAACCTGAAATATTTCAAAGGCAAGGCTCTCTCATTTTTCAAACGTCGAGGAATCAAACCCGTATCGATGCAATCGGAGTTCGAAATCCGATGATATCGACATGTGTTTTGATGCCCTCGACCAGCTGGCAAAATGTTTCAAAAGCGTTTGACATTTGAGTTTGTGTCATCGAGCAGCCAGTCAATGCAATCGAGAGTATACGCTCGATGATATCGACCCTGCTCGATGATATCGAACTCTGTCATAAATATGACCATTTTATATCCGTTGGAACCTTTTGCCTATTTATAGAGAGCTTGCCCTTGGTTGCTAGTAGGGAAAAAGAGAGAGTGCTTTTATGTGCTTAACCCCAGATCATATACCCTTAGCCTTTTTCTCTCATGGGAGTTCATCCTCCAATCCACCCTCATCATTGACATTCAATAGAGTGGATTGGGGAAAGAACTTTCGCATTCAAGGATCCTCTAGCTACTACCTTAATGGTAAATCATTAAGCTGGGATGCCTTGAATGCATAGATGATTGGAATCACTCTATCTCCCTTATAGAAAAATATTCAATTAAGTAGGATTCCATTATAACCTTGACCCAACCCGTCACCATGTATTGGTATATCTTCTGAGTTGCGGATCAAGGAAGCTGAAGTTCTTCATCAATGGAGGATATCTTCAATAATGCACGAAAAGGGACTCATCTGCTTATCTGTAAGTTATTAGAGTCCAGAGGACCCTTGTAATCATTCCTTCTGTAGGATTGGGTCTAAGGTGTTTCTCACCCCTTGCAAGTCCTCTAGGAGGCCTCCGGCAGGAGTGTACGTGGTGGGTGCTTTATGTTGACCCTTCTTCTGTGGAGAGCATAAATGTTAGGTCCTTTGTGTAGGTCCTTGACCAAGGTGGTTTAAAAATTGGGTGCATTATGCTGACCCTTGCTTGTGGGGGCATAAAAGTTGGGTGCATTGTGTTGACCCTTGTTCGTGGGAGTATAAACAAGTGAGGTTCCTTGTGTGGATCCTTGGCCAATGTGCCTAAAATTGGGTGTTATGTTTTGACCCTTGCTCGTGGGAGCATAAACTATCAGCCTAGGTGTAGGTTGTACTGGTTAGAGGTGAACTTGATTTAAAACCTCCGGTTTGAGGTGAACCTGTTGTGAAACCTCCTTAGTGAAATCCGGTACACTCAAGGGTTGAGTGTGTCAGCCAGGAGTGGAGTAGACAAGTAGTCGAACAACTGTAAAAATGACTATTTTGTGATTGCTATTGTCTTTCATTCCTATGTGATTATATGCTTTCATATTTGTTTATCTGAGATCACATCTCACACACTGTCACATCCATCATAAACTCTGATTCGCATCTTATTTATCTCTCAAAGTAGTTTTATGATTGGATCCTTTATTTGGCTTAGAAGCCATTAGAGTTATTTTGAAGAAATCCTGATTCATGCATATCTACTCATGACAAGTTTAATAGGATTTTAAATAAACCATAAAATTTTTATAAAAGTCCTATTCACCCCCCTCTAGGACATATTGGCATATTCCTACTTCAACAAAAGTGGTCTACAACACGAGTTATGGAGGTCCACCAGTGCTCGGCCTCACCGTGGAGAAGAAATACTGCTAACCAAACCCGTTGCTGGGTCATATATGCCATCGTATCAAAAATATTCTCCACATCGAAGTGTCATCTCTCGGCTGCAGTCGGATCTGGCTCACTCTATAAACATAGGGGATCAAGCTATCTGAAATCTCGAAGGAGGGCGCTCACATGCTCCTGCTCTGCTTGGGCTAGCGAAACAATAGGGTGCTTGCCCTATCCCTGAAGCGCAGCCGTCACAGTCTACAACATCTACTATAACTGGGAGGCACTCACAAGTACAATCGGATCCACACCAGTCCCAGATGGAGGGACGAAATCCTCAAGCTAGGGAATAGGGATCTCTAGGGGTGTAGCGGGAGTCGTAGGTGATAAAGCGGGAGCCTCAGGTGGTGGAGCAAGAGTCGCTCGGGTCGCTCTCCTGGGCGGATTGTCATATAGGAAAGAGTAAGGATGTCAATCAACCTTGAGAATTTCTTGAAGGCACGCATGTTGGGAAAATAAATCGGAAGGTTACACACTCGGAACCTAATCGCCCTGAACTCATGGCAAACATATGATGTTGTTCTCAGTTATTCCCAAGTTATGCTCTGATACCAACTTCTGTCAAGCCTCAAACTCAGAAATCGGGCTCGCAAAATTCCCGATCACCGAATCTGGCACCGATAGCCTCCTTAGTACCCCATTCTCTGTTCCCGACACCCATACACCACGTTCCGATCCTGGGATTCTACAAGGAGGATTTCAAACATGATTTTGATTCGTAATTAAGCACAACCATAAGTATAACCCACAAACAACTACCAACAACATCATCACAAATTCATTATGATCAAAAACTTTGAGTACAATGTGCATAAATGTGAATACAGTGATAATAAAGCCAAAACTCTGGAAGCTCTGCAGCACACTCTTGCTCCTGAATTGCTATTGCCTAGTGTCACTTGTACATAACGGTCATGCATCTTAGAGGGTGGTGAAAGTGTGTGCATATGGTAGAAATGAAAGTTTGTAATATCTCAGTAATGCAGATATGTTGGTAAGTCCACGAATGTCATCAGCCGTACCAAGGCTATGCTATGCAAGGCATGAGTGCTACCAGGCATATTAAGACCATGCGATGTAAGGAGTGAATGATGTCGGCCATACCAAGATCATGCAATGTAAGATGTAACTCAAGCACACCAGTCCTCATCTGAATCCACATATCAATGCAACTCATCACTAGAGTATCGAATATCAGTACAGTTCTCACACTGGATAATCAACGAGGTCTAGTTCACTCTATGTCAGCTTGCCAGCCGTATCCGAGCGCACAACTGGGTAAGTGAAAGAGACCTCACTATCCTCCTTCTAATATTAGGCCCGGCTCGTCGATAGTGGACCCATTTCTCAAGCTGGTCAAACTCAACCTAAGGGGTTTTCAATGGTGGACGTTCATCCCACTGTTTTCTGTAGTGTAGTCCCTCTGATAACTAGATCTGACTCGTTTTTAGTCTCGGGCCTTTTTTAAAAAATTATTTCTCAAAATGGTTAAACTGTGTAGATACAGCGCCTGCATCATGGTGGGACCGCACACAACATCCATGCTGCTGGACTACTAGGCCAGCAACCAAGCGTCCAACAGATGGACGTACGAATACAACACATGCATCACGGTGGGGTCCAGGAGCATGGCCCACCATGACGAGCATGCCAAATGGATGGACGGTTTGGATGAAATACATCCATCAGTGGTGGCCCCATCTGCCACCGTCCAGATGGACAAATGGATAAAACACATATAGCGAGCCTCATGGCATCGTCCAGATCCATTTGGATGGTACTAATGCTCCAACTTAAATAGGTGGGTCCCACGTGAGAGTGGCTCACCCAAATACTCTTAATATAATATACATATTATATAATATTATATATATGTAACCAATGTAATATTATATATATATATATATATAAAAGAAAGGTGGCTGTCCAGATCCACCATCCAAGCCCTGGACGTCTTGACGATGTGGATTCCAACCATCCATCATAAGTGTCCCACTGTCTAATGGTGGGGACGATGTGGATCACCACATAATCAGGGTAGGTCCACATGTGTGGCCCACATCAGCTTCGGATCAAACTAATACTTGTGTTTTCTTTCAATCAGGCCCGTCCAAATGGACTGCCATGTGGGCTCACTCGGTGGATGGCATGGAGGAAATACTTACTTCCTGGTGGGCCACACACACACATACACCATCCAAACAAGAGAGAGAGGAAGAGAGAGAGAGAGAGAGAGAGAGAGAGAGAGAGAGAGAGAGAGATGGATAGAGAGAAAGAGAGGGAGATCGGTGTAGTGGAGGGACCCCACCACTATGGGCCCCTCAAGATTACAACACGTTCATCAAAATGGGTCCCACATACAAGTGAGCCCTCAAATGAAGATCAACGGTAGATCACCCACCTATCGGCCTTCTTCTTTAGCTCCTTGGACTTATATGCTCCGTGCCTTCAATTTTGATGGAGGTTAATGAAGAATGAATGGTTGAGATGGGAGATAAGAGGGTGGGAAAGTGGGCCACACTTCTTGTTTTGGCAAGGCTTGGAGATCATGGACGTTTGGGTGTTTCTCTTGGGGTTGGAGAGTGAAGATAGAAATGAGAGAGGGAGAGAAATGATGGATGAAAAGGGATGGATGGAATGGTTGTTGTAAGGGATGGGAATGGGAAAGCATGGGTTAGGTTAAAACTTATATAAAGGAGGTATGGGTGGGGAGAGAGAGAGTTGACCTGGGGAAAAAGAGGTAATGGTTGCTTGTATTTGTGATAGGGTGAGGTGACATTGGGTATGGAAGTTGTACTTGACTTGATTGATGGGACATGTTATAGAGATTCTCTCAGAATTCGCAACACGCGACGTTTCTTCAGAATAAACGCGGGCCCACATCTCCTGACCTAGGTATCGCATCGACGCGTGAGACGCGCCGTTGAAACCGCGACGACGGTGTGGTCGCTAGGGTACAAGTTTCAGGTCGAGCTGACTTCGGTATGTAGGACTCGTCTTAGGATCATGCGCAAATATTGGATACAGGTCAAGGGTTGTCGAAATTCGACTGGGAGGACCGCGGAAGCCTACGAAATGGTACGAACTATGATACAGGCCTTACAGCTTCAAAAACTTACAAGGTTAAATTATGATTGCTCCAACAACTTACGAACCTAAACTATGATTGCGTCAATAGATTACGTGCCTAAACTGTGACTACTCCAATAACTTACGAGTTTAAATTGTTATTGCTCCAATAGCTTACGAGCCTAAACTATGATTGCTCCAACAGCTTATGAGCTTAAACTGTGATTGTTCCAATAGCTTACGAGCTTAAATTGTGATTGCTCCAATAGCTTACGAGCCTAAACTGTGATTGCTCATTGAGCCCAGCCCGAAATCGGCGGTAAACTATAATTGCTCTTTAAGTTTAGTCAAGTCAACTAAAGTCCAGTAAAGTCCAATCAAGTCAACTAAAGTCAAGTCAAGACAAACACAATTAATCAAAGTATGATCACCCAGAATTATACTTACTCCAATTACTTGAGAGCTTAAATTGTGTATAATGCCATTAGAGCTAACTAAACTGAAATTCAACTCTAAAGGAAGACTATAAGTCTCAAATTAATGCATAAACTCTACAAATGCATATGATCATTTATCTTATATAGAAATGCACTATCAAAGATTACTGCAAGAAATACAAAATATTATATTTTCTCTTGAATCATGTTATAATTACAACATCAAGAACATTTAAAATGTTTGCAGTACTCTATTTAAAAGTTTAGTTTTCTGGAACAACTATCAGTCTTCAATTATAATATATTTATCCTTTCGACGAGAGCCACGAGGTCTTTCTGTCTCTTGTTTTCTTGACGATGAAGAAATATTATCTCGCAGAATCCTTAGAGGCGAAGGAGAATGAAATTGTGAAGAACTATCACTTTCTTCTGGACGATGATTCAGATGTACTCCTAGAATTTCTTAAAGGAGCACCAAATGTTATCCATCCTTCAAGGGTATTAGTAAGCTTCGCTTCATAAATATTGTTTCCCAAAGAAATCTTTATGTAAAGCTGACTTGGACAGGGGGCATAATTCACTTCTTCAAAGTAACCTATGCCTTGGACTTTCTGATAATTTCTTACGTGTAGCGAAAGAATATGTATTGGCATAGTCTACTGGATAATAATTGCATACCAAATAACATTAGTGAACCCACCAACGCATCCAGCAATAAGAAGTATGGGCTGGATAGTTATAACCGGTAATTATGAAGCGAGATCCAGCATTGACATTCAAAAGTTGCCTCCATATCAAAGCCCAGTTATATGGTCCATTGTGATAACTTCTCATTGTTCTAGTAATGATATTGCAAGTCTTCGGTACTATCTGATAAAAAATGAATTGATGAGAAAATCGGCTAGGATAATATGGTTCTCACCAGGACTTGTTATCTTCTTTCAATGGAAGAGTAATGGACCTGATGGAGACAAGGAACAAATGTTCACCAAAAGAGATGGAATCATTGTCGATAACTTCTATATCCTCCGGAAAGCTAGTAAATGAAAAGAAGTGTTCTCTATTTTCCTGAATCAGCAAAGGTCTAAGGAAAATACACTCCTAGCCAGCCTATGAAGAAATGACAAGGAGTACAAACTAGAAAAGACTCGGCGGTTGAACCTTTAGAGCTGAAAATGACATCTTTGAAAGCATGATATAATGAGCAAAGAATGCAGCAAATGCAATGCAAAGCACGCTGATAAGCACAAAGATGGAATGACCAAATCATTGTCATATTGCAAATATTACAATTATTCTAAAAGCTTTCAATATATTTCAAAATTATCAATACTTCATGAAACTAAATTGGAAAATTATGATATCTTAAGATACCATTCAAAATCTTGGACTATGTAAACCATGAATAAAGGAGACAATAGAAGAGATTATTGCAGGAGTAGTAATAAAGAACAATTCCCTAGTCACGGAGTTCAAAGAAAGATTCGTTGGAGTTGATCAAAGAGATTGTTGCAGTAGGAGCAGCATTGAAAGATAGTTCTCTGATCAAGTTACTCAAAGATGGAGTCACCACAGTTGTTACAGTGGCAAGTTGTGATGAAAAGAGATTGTGCGAATAAGGGAGTTAAAACTGTGGAGGATCCAATTGTGTAATTGTGGCCCTGTTCGTAGAAAGGCGTTTTATCTGATTGACCGCTATGAAGATAGAGTGCTTTTATTGCTGCATTATCTTCCCTATTGAAACATTCACCTGGTGCTTCTGACTGGGGGCATTCAGTCTTCCGTTCAAGCGCGATCATTCAGTCTTTCATTCGAGCATGATCATCTAATCATCCTTCAGTCGCAATTCATTCGAGCTCAATTCCTTCGACCGTGATTCGTTTGACAACAATCCATTCGAACATGATTCCTCTGAGCTTGATTCTTTTGGGCTCGACTCTTCAGTTCCCCGTTCAGGCGATCTTTTTTCGTTTTGTGACCAACTCTACTTTCATGAAGACTCCTTCTCCGATGTAAACAGATTTTTGTGTAGAAGGAAGCTCGATCCTCCATTTGATTTCATAAATCAATTAAAGAAGGATCAAGAGAGTAACTGTTGGGGCACAAAAAAACATGGTTCGATAGGAGTTTAGTTTGTTGCACATCAAGGATCCAAGATAGGCAGCCCTGCCCATTACGCAGCCCTCTCTCTATCATCCCTCTCTGGAAAATCTGCTGCGATGAATAATGCTACGATGAATAGTGCTAGATGAATAGTAGCGTGGATGAATAGTGTTGTGAGGAAGTAGAAGAGTTACGCGGACCCGCATAACTCATCACAGTTGCACGAGTCCGCATAACTAATAATTGTCATATTTGAAAAATTAGACCCAGAGAATGTGAAGTGGGCCCCATGGCACAATATTTGAGGGTTCACACATATGGAAGCCTATAAATACCCCCTCCCCCTCTCATTTAGAGGAGGAGAAGTTTTAAAGAGGTGTCAAGAGTAGGGAGAGAGAGAGAGAGAAGGGAAATGAGTTATGCGGATCCGCACAACTCAAAAACCTGCGCAACTCAAAACCCGCACAACTCAAGTGAGTCGTGCGCGTCTATGTAACATGAGCTTTGTTGTGCGATGTAGTTTTGTGGGTTTTCTCCACACTTCATCTTCTGAAGAATACGCTTCTTGTATGTTGGTTTGAAGCAAGGATTTTGGATCCGCACAACTCCTCTATTGCTACGACGGATGAAAAATACATCAAAATGTTACTAAAATTGCCATTGAACTACTTCTCCTTTCATGCTTGCACTAATTCTTTGTACTTTATTTCAGAATAAAGGGAGATATGAGGATGTAATTGAAACTCAGAATTAACAAAATCTATAATGATGAATGTTCTTCTATTTTCTTTGTTATTATTGAATGACAAATCCCCAAACAAAATGCATTCATTTCTAGTCGAAACAATGGATCTAACTATGCCTACTAGAAAGCAAGAATGCACATTTTTCTTAGATCCTTAGATCATACAGTTTGGGATATTGTGGAAAATGGGTGGTAAGCACCTATGGAGAAAATTATATCAGATGATGGCGTTACCACATCTAGACCCAAATCACAAGCCTTTTGGACTAATTATGAAAAATCTAGGTCCAGTTGTGATGTCAAAGGCTTAAATGCCATTTACTGTGGAGTTTCACAAGAAGAATTCAAAAGAATATGCATATGTGAAACAACCAAACAAGCATGGGATTTATTGAAACTACCCATGAAGGAACTAGCACAATAAAATGCTCTAAGCTTTAGCTCTTAACCACATAAATTGAGAACATCATAATGGAGAAGCATGAAACGTTCATGGAATTTTATACCACACTTAGTGACATTTACAACTCCATGTGAGGGTTAGGGGAAAGAGTTCCAGTCACACAAATTTACAGAAAAATCTTAAGATCTTTACCGGAACATTTCTCCTCAAAGGTCACTACAATTGAGGAATGTAGAAACATTGATGACATGAAAGTAGAAGAACTGTTAGATTCCCTACAAACATACGAACTACATTTTAAGACCCCTACGAAATCCAAACACACTATCCTTAAAACCTCATAGAAAAAACATTAATCTGAGGAGGACAGTAATGAGAATGAAGATGACAAAGAAATGGCCTTGTTGGACAAAAGGTTCAAAAAATTCTTCTACAAAAACTAAGGGAAAACCATTTACAAGAAGGGGAAGAAATATGACCAGAAATGCTAAATAGGTAAATCATCCAAAATGTCAACAGATCCCCAATGTTACGGCTGTAGAGGGTATAGTCATCTTTCTACTGAATGACTCTCAAAAAAAAAATTTGAAAGTAAAGGCAATGGCTGCCACATGGGATGATTTTGAAGACTCAAATTCAAATTTTAAAGAGTCTCAAAGTGATGGAGACTAAGGCTCCTTGAGAATACTCATGGCCTCCACCACCACAGTCATCCCATAAGAAATCGAACTTGAGGAGAAAGATGAACGTGAAGAAGAAAATGCCCCCTCTAAAGAGGAAGAAGAGCAATATGACAATACCAACCTACAAAAAGCTTATGACCAACTATATATTCTCACAGCTTAAAAGTTCTTAAGAAGCTTGGTCAGGCTAAGGCCGAGAACAAACAGTTGGGCATGGATTTGGAAGAAGCCAAGGCTGAAAATGACTGGTTGGCTCATTAATTGGAAGAATACATTAGAGACAATTCCAATCTAACTAGTGAACTTGTTAATTGTGAAAGTGACTTGGCTGACCAAATCAAGATTAATGAATATCTAGAAGCAGAACTTAGCAAAATGAGAACTATAAACCAAAGTCTGAAACTAGAATTAGAAAAATCTAAAACGCATGCTGACATTAGCCATAGGTTCACCCAAAGTGAAGAAAAACTAGAAAGACTTCTAGGATTGGGTAAAAGTGCTAGGGATAGAAGAGGGTTGGTTATGAAAGTAATTGAACTAGTCTTACTCATGCACCACCTTTGGTTAGAAAACCAATGACTTCAAGAAATAAATCAAAATCATCTCTATTCTTGCATGCATGTGGAGATGTGGGACATCTGAAATTTGAATGTCTAGCTTTTAAACTCTCACAAATCATGTCCGGTATGAACTTCATAGGTAAATATAAACCTATCGTAAAAAGATTACAGATTATGAGTCCACCTAGGAAGTCACCGAAGGAAAAGGAAAGGAGGAAGTTTCTCACTCCTCCTAAGATGACTAGGAGAATGGAAGAATTGTTCAAACATGTTACCTAATTAAATAAAAAATAATGGAAATGATGAATCAAGTAAACAAGAGCAATGATCAGTTGGCCACAAAAACCAAGTCTCCTAGAAACAGTATGCCTTAAAGAAGAGAGCCTGAGAAAAATCCTACCTCTCCTATAAGCAGTACAGGCCCAAAGAAAGTTATATCCAAATGGGTCATGAAAATCAAATCAAACTGCCTAATGATATATACTGCTCTCAAAGTAGGCAGTAATGCAAAATGGTATCTAGAAAGTAGGTGCTCATGACACATGACCAGTGATAGGACCCACTTTTGCAACTATACCAATTTTGACAGTGGGTCAGTAACTTTTAGAGATGGTAGCACTGCTAGGATAGTAGGGCGAGGGACAGTTGTTGGGCCAGGAATGCCCAAAATAGAAAATGTTCTTTGCATAGAGGGATTAAAGCACAACCTCTTAAGTATATTGCAGATTTATGACAAAGCACATTCAGTAAAATTCTCCAAACAAGTATGTGAGATCTCAGATCTCATAGGTAAATCTATTATGAGAGGACTCTGCACCAACGATAACGATTATGTCATTAAAAGCAGTGGAGAAACTATCTTACCAACATTATTGCACATGGCTAGGAATAATGAGTTTGAACTTCAGCACAAAAGACTCGGCAATGTCCATTACAGAAATTTTCCATACCTAAGCTCAAAGAATCTGGTGAGAGGGCTTCCCAAAATTGGAAAAAATGTCAGGATTATCTGTAATGATTGCCAAAAAGGAAAACAAGTCAAAGTAGCTTACAAAACTAGAACCACCTTAGCTACTTCTAAGCCCCTCGAATTCTTACACATGGACCTTGTAGGTCCCACCATAGCTCAAAGCTAAGGCGGAAAGAGACATTTTTTGGTAGTAGTGGATGATTACTCCAAGTTCACCTTGGTCGCTTTTTTAAGGGAAAAGTCAGATGCATTTGATGATTTTAGAAAACTAGTGAAGCGACTCTAGAATGAGAAAGGTTACATGATAGATAGGATCAGGAGTGAACATGAAGGCGAATTCGAGAATGATTTATTCCAAAAATTTTGTGATGAATTCGACATGCGACATTAATTCTCAACACACAAAACTCCACCACAAATTGGAGTTGCTGAAAGAAGAAACATGGTGCTTCAAGAAATGGGATCTGTTATGTTAAATAGTAAAGGTTTAACAAAAACTTTCTAGGCCAAATTTGTTAATTCAGCTTGCTCCATCATTAATCAAGTTTACCTAAGAGCAAGATTGAATAAAACAACATATGAGTTATGGCATGGGAAGCCACCAAGTGATAAGTATTTTAAGATCTTCGATAGTAAATGTTACATTCTTAAAGATCGGGAAAACTTAGGAAATTTTAACCCCAAAAGCAATGATGGAATCTTTCTAGGATATTCCTTAAATAGTCATGCTTATAGGGTATACAATCTTAAGACCGTTGCCATTCAAGAATACGTCAATATAGTTGTTGATGAACAACCTTATGACAAATCTGGTCCTGAAATAGATGTGGATAAATAATTGGGTCCAAACATAATAGGTAAATCTGATGATAGACCTACTTCTCCACAAGTGTCTCAACCTTTGGGTGACCTTCCGGTTATCCAGGATCACCTTCTCAATTAGATAATTGGAGATCCGGGTACCGATGTGAAAACCCGATGACTACTCCACACCATAAAAAGTCATCTCCGCTTCACCTCTAAAATTGAACCAAAGAATGTTATAGAAGCTTTTCAAGATGAAATTTGGATAGCTGGTATGCAAGAAAAGCTACAACAATTTAAAATACTAACATCATCAGAAGCAAATGGAAAATAAGAAAAATTCTGATGAATCTAGCAATGTGGTAAGAAACAAAGCTAGACTGGTTGCACAAGGCTACTCTCAGATTGAGGGTAATGATTTTAATGAAACATTTGCCCCCGTAGTGTGAGAAGAGTCTATTCGAATCCTTATGTCCATAACTTATGCTTTAAAGTTTAAATTAAAAGTGCCCTGATTTGTTAATATACATGAGTGTTGCGTCAGTCTATCAAGTGAACCCCAAATTGAAGACTACAAGATCAAAGACTCATCAATTGAAGAAGTTCGAGCACTCTACATAGGAAAATCAAAGCCTCACTTCCCTAACCAAACCCTTAAGGTATATGACCCCATCCATAAGAACCTAAGATAACCCACAAATGTTTTTGAAAAATCCTTGGTAAGCTTAGTTTAAAATATTTTAAGTATTAGAGGAATTATGAACTGTATAGGTAAACTTTATGTTCTGCTAATTGCATCGATGTGCAATCGAGGACAATTTTGATGGCATCGAATCTAATTCGATTATATAGAAAATAAGGCCAAATAGTCCACCAACAAATTGAATATATGCTGAAAATTGACGATTGCATCGACTGATGTTCAA
Source organism: Magnolia sinica (assembly GCF_029962835.1). Classification (NCBI taxonomy): domain Eukaryota; kingdom Viridiplantae; phylum Streptophyta; class Magnoliopsida; order Magnoliales; family Magnoliaceae; genus Magnolia; species Magnolia sinica. The sequence goes on along the minus strand of NC_080590.1, from coordinate 67,941,425 downwards.
TGACATCAAAACATAACTTTCGATGACATCAAACCCACTTCGATAACATCAACCTTAGCCTCTTCCCTCGACTATACTTAAAATACTCTAAGTGTTCTTCAATATAATTGAACTTCTATTGATGGCATTGAGGTAAGTTATCGATGGGATCAAAGATGGTTCGATAGCATCGAAATATGGACCAGTTTATCTAGCAAGCTTTCAAAGAAAATCATATATTTTCGATTACATCGACGAACGTTCAATGGCATCGAAATTCAAATTTTGATGGCATCGAATGTCTAATCGATGGCATTAAAATAGGGGACAAATTGCCTAGAGAATTTTTATAGGAAAATCATTTTTCTCCCAATGGCATTGAAATAGTGGTCAATGACATCAAAAAAGGTCTCAATTAGTGCAGCAACTAAAGTGTATTTTTCAAGGGAATCCCGATGGTATCGAACAATCCCTCGATGCCATCGAAGTTTACGTCGATGACATTGAAGGTTACTCAATGAGATCAGACAGAATCTGTCCTGCACCCAACTGAATATATTGGTGCAGGAAGTCAATGCAATTAGAGTAGGTTCGATGACATCGACAATGTCAGAATTTCTACCCATTTTTTTACTATCAGGACATGGGTTGCTTCTTGGACTTTTGAGCTGGTATTAAAGAGTGTTTTGAGAGAGTTATTATAATAGTTAATACCCTCATCCTCAAGTTCTCTTTCCCATAGGAGTTCATCATTCAATTCATTACTCAAGCATTTATTGACATATTCAATAGCTTAGATTGAATTATGAACTCAAGCATTCATTGATCTCCCAACAAAACTCATTATTGGGAAATCATTGTGCTAGGATCCTTGAATGCTAAGCTTATGGTAATCTTCCCTAGATCTTTATTGCATATCATTCATTAGAGAAGATTGGATTAAACCTTGAACCCAACAACCTCACACCGTCAATTGAAGCATCTACAAATGGTTGCAGTTCAAGGGAGCTAAAGACTCTTCATCAGTAAGAAGATCTTCAAAGTGATACAACGGGGCTCACTCACTTATCAGTAAGTATATAAAGTCCATTGAGTCTGAAGCCCTTTCCTTATGTAGGATTGGGATTCAGAGTTTGAGTTTCAAACTCGCTAAGACCTTTCATAGAACTCCGAAGGGAGAATATGTGTAGGCCTTTATGTAGGACCTTGGCCTGTATGGCCTAAACCTTAGACCCTTGTATAAGACCTTGGCCTGTATAGCCTAAACCTTAAGCCCTTGTGTAAGACCTTGGCCTGTGTAGCCTAAATCTTAAGTTCTTGTGTGGGACCTTTGTCCTTGTGTAGGACATAAATCTAGAGTCCTTGTATAGGGCTATGAAGGTTCATGGTTAACCTGATTTAAAACCATTGGTTAGTGAAATCTGGTACACTCTAGGAGAGAGTGCATCCGTCAGGAGTAGAGTAGGTAAGTAACTGAACCACTATATATCGCTATGTTTATGATGCTTGCCTTTTCTCATGTATTTTGATTTGTGATATGCTTACTTCATGCATACTACATGTTTGACACAACACAACACATTTATATGTTTTGATATCCTTACTTTTTAGGGTGAATGATTTTATGTTAATCTTTCTTTATTTTGTATAACTCGATTGCATTAATTTTTAAGTAAGATTAAAACCTTAAAAGTCCTATTCACCCCCCTCTAAGACCCTTGGATGTACCTCTCTACGATAGCGGTTTACCTCAATTTCATAAATTATTCCAAATGGATATAAAGAGTGCCTTCTTGAATGGTGTACTTGAGAAAAAAGTATAAGTAGAACAACCAAAGGGATTTGTTGATCCCAAACATCCTCACCATGTCTACAGATTAAGGAAAGCACTCTACAGTCTCAAACAAGCTCCTTGCATATAGTATGAATGGTTGATGTAATTCTTAATTAACCATAAATTCACTAGGGGGAGTGTAGATAAAACCCTTTTTGTCCAAAAAATTGACGATTCCTTGCTTATTGCTCAAATTTATGTGCACGACATAGTATTTGGTTCCACATGTGAGGAAATGACTCATCAGTTTGCTCATTTAATGCAATCTGAATTTGAGATGAGTATGGTAGGAGAACAAAATTTCTTTTTGAGATTGCAAGTTAAGCAGCTCAAAAATGAGATTTTTATTAGCTAAGCCAAGTATGCAAAAGAATTAATAAAATGATTTGGTCTTGAGTCTGGTTGAACACATCAAACACCCATGAGCATCACTCTTAAGTTATCCAAGGACATATCTATATAAAAAAAAAAGTGTGGATCAACACTTGTATCGTAGCATGATTGGGAGCCTACTCTATCTCACAACGAGCCTACTAGATATATCCTTTAGTGTGGGAGCATGCGCTAGGTTTCAGGCCAACCCAAAAGAATCACATATAACCGTTGTGAAGAGAATTATTAGATATGTGGCTAGGACTACAGATTTTGGCCTCTAATTGTCGGGTACTCAGATGCTGAATGGGCTGAAAATATGGATGATAGAAAGTCGACCAACGATGGATGTTTTTATATAGGGAACTGCTAGGTGTCTTGCCACAGTAAAAAGCATAATTTCATTTCATTATCTACCTCCGAAGCCAAATATATTGTAGCAGGTAGATGTTGCGCCCAGCTTTTATGGATGAAATAAATGTTGACTGATTATGGAATTGAGCAAAATACAATGACACTATTTTTTGATAATACCAGCGCCATAAACATCTCCAAGAATCTGATGTAACACTGAAGAACTAAGACATAGATATCCGGCATCATTTCATTTTAGAACTTGTTGAAGAACATATCATATCGCTAGACTATGTGCCCATTGAAAAACAATTGGCTGATATATTGAATAAACCCCTGGACGCAAGTAGATTTGGAGACCGAGATCTCCAAAAGTCCATTTGGGGTATGTACTACATAGGTAAGTATCATCTTGAAAGGCTTCATTGTCATATTCGAGGAATTATAGCCTCAATTTGAAATTTTATTTTTAATTTGTTTACTTTTTATTTATTATTTTATTTTTTTTGGGTGTCCTAGTTTGAGTGTACAATTTTAAATATTAAAGATCTATTTTTATGTACATCTCATATCCATAGTCAAATCATGTAAAATCTGAAAACACATAGTTGTTTGTTTGGCTTCGATGGGACCTTCAATGTCACTTCGATGCCATTGAAGGAACTTCGATAACAAAAGGGGTGTGAGTGGTTTCATTTTGAATAAGGCATTTCCTCTTCCATCTCAAGCCTCTCCCGTGTTATCCCGCTGGTTTCTCAAGCTTTCCAAGCCTTCCATTTCTTAGAATCACTCGAAGAATCACTCCATTGTCCTCCGGGTCTCGCTCATTTCATGTGGTAAGTCATTTTCCACTGATTTTGTTTTAATCCAATCCTTTAAATCAATGTCTTATCGATTTCCACCACCTTGTCTCGCTATATTATCCATCGGCTCTCCCAGTTTCGTATTTATAAATCATGCCCAAGGATAAAAGGAAAGCTCCCGCAACATGCAAATCTTCTTGACCCTAGTGGGTTAAGAAGCTTGCTCTGCGACGGGCGGAGAGGGCAAGGTGTCAAATCCCATCCCCATCACCATCACGTACACCATCCATCCGCACTAAAGATCCACCTATTTCTCCTCTCAACCGACCAACAAACTGCTTTAAAAATATCAAGGTCGTAAATTTATTCTTGAAAGAAATGTGGACATTTCCAGTGTAGAGCCATAAGGCATTGATACCATGTTAGTTGCAATTGGGTGGAAGAATGTATTAAAGTTGGTGGCATGACGTGCACCAATTAGGTATTTCAGTTTTTATCTCAGTGTCAGAGTCTTAAACTCCATCCGTCATCCATAGAGGTCGACATAGTACAGTCTATTATCACGATCACACCAGGGTGCATCATGTCAATGATTAGTGTTCCATTGTCCCGCGCAGCTCAGCTGGACTACGATCTTGCTTCCCCCGAAGTTTGGTCTATGATGACCAATTTTTTATGTAATGGGAAGGTCAAGTATGGATTCAAGGCAATGCATTGCGCTCGTCACACATGTCGAGTCAATTCAGAGTTCTTCACTCAATTTTCTCCAAGAACGTCTACCCTAGGGACACGAATAGAGTTGACCTCACTCCGTTCATGGTCGATATTGTCTACAACGTCAAGATAGGCATCCGACTATGCCTCCCTACTATCATTCTACATCAGATAGGTATGTTAGTGAGGGGGGGCCGACCCACTCACCTCCCCTCTGCTCACCTCTTTTGTCTCTTAGCACGGGAGTGTGGCTTCTCCCCTACATCCGATGCACCTTTGTCGATGCCTCACATCACACACGACAACATCAAGAAGATGCTAAAATTGCATTTTTTTTCTTCTACAAGCGAAGGTTGAAGATATGTCTAATGTCCTAAAGGGGGGGTGAGTAGGACTTTTCAAATTTTATTTAAATAATTAACATGTACTTTCTTCTAGATACATAAGTAAAGAAATCTCCATGAGAAGAAGTGCACAAACATAGTCTATCTAGTGAAACACATCATTCATGCATTTTGTCAAACATGTTTGCTACGAAAAATAAACAAAGTATATTGTTTAGCCAATCATAACAGATAATGATTCAAATCATTCACCATAATGAACATGATGTATAGTTGTTCGGCTACATGCCAACTCCACTCCCGGCTGACCCACTCTCTCCTAAAGTGTGATGGATTTCACTATTCATATGGTTTTAAATCAAGTTCACTATAAACCTTCACAACCTACACAAGGTAAATGTTTTCCATTCATCGATGGCCTACACAAGGTCTTATCAAGTCCTACACAAGAACTTGAGAAGTCCTACACAAGGACAACACAAATGTACTCTCCTGTCGAAGACTTAACAAGGACTTGTTCAGTTTGGAAGATTAAACTCTGAAACCCAAACCTACACAAGGAATGTTTCCATATACAATGAACTCTTGATATTTACCTAGAAGTAAGTGAACCCCATTAAGCACTTTGATGAAGATCTTCTTGAGAAGGATCTTCAGCTCCCTTGTACCCCAGTTGGATGATGATGCTTCATTGAAGATGTCGAGGTTGTTAGGTCAAGGATTTGGTGAATCCTAACAATGTATTGATGGGTCTTCAAGAACTAGTTTAGGATCCCCATGGCTAAGCATTCAATACTTGCTAGCATACAGATTTGCCAATGAAAGTGGTTACTAGAGCATCAATGAATGTTGGAGTTCATTGTTCAATCTAAGCTTTGAATGTTCCAATGGTTGCCTTTAAGATAAGGATTGAATGATGAACTCCATGAGCAAAGAGTGCTTGAGAAGATGGGTATTATTATGGATAAAAATAGATTGACCAATAAGATGAGTTCATGTCGAGCAATTATGCACAATATGAGCTCGACCAAGATCGGCCATGATCAAGAAGCTTCAAAACGACCAAAGAAGTAACACTCTTGGGTTTCAACTAACTGACGTCGAGCTCTCCAAAGATCTCTTTCGTGCCCAAGTTTATCTCTGAATCTTCTAGAAGAGCTCCCAAGGTTTGACCCCGTGTGAAGCCGAGCACGCCCTGCTCAGAAGGCTTGTGGAAGAGCCCCCACACCGAGTGATAAGATGAAGAGGATGGACATCCTGGGCTCTGTCTTGTATCTTGATAAAGAAAGGAACACGGTCTCTATGCTCGAGTACGACGTTAGATCGGCAGGTCGACTATTCACTCAACATTAAAGGAGAGCTCGACCATGGCTCATCAGAGAGTCCACATATGCAGACTCTTCCTTGTGAGAGCTGCATAGGCCACCTTAAGTGCCTTACTCGACCTCGGCCTCAGTCTCTTACCACTATGTATCCTTCTCAATTCTGACCACCCAGATCGCATTAAAGAGACCTTTCTAGGATCTCAGCTGAAAATTTTGAAAAACATCCACTATGCATTTGAGATCTGAATCCCTCTACAACATGCTCCTACTAAGTAGGAGGATCTCCCTTCGTGTCACCACCTTCACTCGACTATAAATAAGGACGCCTCTAATGGTGAAATGTAGGCATAATCTTCGACCCAAAAACCTTATTTCCTACCAGACCCAGATTCCCTACCTGACTTAGGCATCCGAGGGTCCCCCGCAGCAGCCAAGGTCTCCTTTGTCTTTTCTATGAGTAGGTATTCAAAGGACCAAGGAGGGTTAACCAGATTTCTGCACCAATAGTTTGACGTCATCTATGGGAACGACATTAAAGCTATTTTCATCACTTACAGCAATTTGATAATGGCAAAGGGGAGAAAGAAAGCCCAGACCACCCCTTCTATGCCCAGTCCTGCGCCCCCAGACCAGTCTAAGGACCATCAGGACTCGTCTTCCCAACCTCAAGCTAACTCTGCGCCCGTAGACCCGGTGCAATGGCCCCAAAATTGGGGAGGTCAGCTTGTCTCTCTGGAGCACCAAGTTGAAGCCCTAACTAGCAACATCGACCAAATAAGGTGAATGTTAAAGCAACAAATCCCTCCCCCCAACCATGGGGCTGAGGAAGTTGTCGCTTGATAACCACAAAAGTTTCTGCACCATCTCGAGCACCCGCCGGCTCCTAAAGGAGCATACAGATCGATGAAGTACTGGGGCAAGCACCTTCCCATGCTTCGAGCACTACTGCGTTAGCTACCTCCAACCTATGACATGAGTTAGAGAATTAGAGGCATGGAAAATTTCCCGAGGCTATGGCCGAGAGAGTGGCCGAGAACGAAGACCCTTGTGAAGCTAAACTCAATGAACTACGAGGCCAAATCAGTGACATAGTAGAGGCCTACCATGTGCACACTTCAACCTTGATCAAAGCAATGTTGGAAGAAACCAAACCACCATTCACCCCGGGCATCATGCACGCTTAGCTCCCTCCCAGATTTCAAATGCCGCAGATCACCCCTTATTCCAGAGCCACCGATCTAGCCGAGTTTCTAGAATCCTATAAGATGTAGATGGAGCTTCATGGTGCATCGACAGAAGTAATGTGCCGAGGGTTCTCCTTAACTCTGATAGGAGTAGCTCGAAAGTGATTTCAACAACTGAAATAGCAATCAATCGGCTCGTTCACGTAGCTCAATAAAGCCTTCATCACCAACTTCATCGGAGGAAAAGAAAGGCTGAAACTAACAACTCACCTCTTCACCATCATCTAAAAGGAGGACGAGTTATTAAAATATTACATTAAACACTTCAACCTAGAAGCGATGCAAGTGCAGGGCTATTCGAATCAAATTTCCCTGGTTGTCATGTTGGTCGGCCTGAGGGAGGGGAGATTCCTCTTCTCACTATGCAAGAACCCCCCCGATGACACTGGCCGATCTCCTTAGCTAAGCCCAGAAATACCCCAATGCTAAGGAGCATTTCAGCTCGTGAAAGGCTACTCGAAATAGAGGAAGCTCAACCAAGGAGAAACGACCCAAGGAAGAATAAGCATTAGCTCCCAACAACAAGCGAAGAAGAGACGATGATCCAACCAGAGGTCAGCACTCGAGCAGACGACCTAAAAGCAGATTTAGCTCTTACACCCCCCTCAATGCGACGCCTGAGCAAGTTCTCATGGAAGTTCGGGGCAAACGGCTCCTCAAATAGCTGAGCTGAATGAAGACCGACGCCGATAAGTGAGATAAATGGAAGTACTGCCACTTCCATCACGACCACGTCCACTCCACTAGCGACTGCTTCGACCTAAAGGAAGAGATCAAGGCCCTCATCCGGAACGGGCATTTACGAGAGTACATCAATAGGAGAGAGGAGTGCTCAGATAGGAAAAATGAACAACCTGTCAGCGGCAACAACAATGAGGCTACAGGTGAAATTTGGATCATCTTTAGTGGGTCTATGGGAGGAGGAGACTCGAACCAAGAATGTAAAGTCCATGATCAGAGCATCAGCCATGGTAGCTCAGAACATCAAGTCCACTTCACTTGCAGACCTTTAAAAGAGTAGAAGGTAATCCCCTACAAATTGACCTTCACTGAGGAGGACTCCCAAGGTGTCCACCACCCTTCACGACGATGCACTTGTGGTGGCTATGACCATAGCTAACCGCATGGTGTTTCGAATTCTAGTGGACACCGGAAGCTCAGCCGACATCCTCTTTGTTGACGCCTTTGACGAGATGGGCGTCATAAGGTTTCAACTCCGACCTGTCAGAACTCCTCTCCTTAGGTTTGTAGGGGACAAGGTTATGTCTAAGGGATCCATACTACTCCCAGTCACAGCGGGAGAAGGACCGAATAGACAACAACGATGATCAACTTTCTTATGGTCGACTGTCCTTCCATCCACAACATCATCCTCGATTGGCCCTCTCTTAACACCCTACGAGTAGTGGTATCAACGTACCACCTTACAATGAAATTCCCAACCTAGCACGGGGTTGGGCTGGTTAGAGGAGATCAACAAGAAGCTTGTTAGTGTTATTCTTCTATTTTAAGGACACAACATCGAGCAATGGCCATCACCTCACTCAATCCTTAGGAAGATTCGACCGAGAGAGGGTCCCTAGTTAAGGATCTCATAGTCGTCCCCCTCAATGATTCCAACCCGACCTGAACAGTTCAGGTCGGCTCATCTCTAGCTCTAGCCCTGCGAGACGAGATCATAGACCTCCTTAAATGACACGTCGATATATTCGCTTAGTCCCATAGGGACATGCCTAGCATCAACCCAAAAGTCATGGTCCACAAACTGAATGTGGACCCTGACCACCGACCAGTGAGGCAAAAGCAACAGGTGTTCGAACCAGAACGCTACGCCATCATCAGTGAGGAGATTGGCAAGCTCCTTAAAGCAGTAACCCCGATTGGATCGCAAATGTCATCTTGGTGAAAAAGTCCAATGGGAGGTGGTGAGTCTAAGTTGATTACATCAACCTGAACAAAGCTTGCCCTAAGGATAGTTTTTCCCTCCCACAGATCGACCAGCTCGTCGACAGCACTGTCGAGCATGAGCTCCTAAGTTTCATGAATGCTTATTTAGGCTAAGGGCTCTACTGCTATAAGGTCATGCCCTTCGAGCTGAAGAACGTCGGGGCCACATACTCTTGACTCGATAATAAGATGTTCACTCAATAGATCGGATGCTCCATGAAGGTCTACATCAACAACAGGCTTATCAAGAGCACCAAAGCTACAGGCCACATCGCCGACCTCGAGGATATGCTCGTAATCCTTTAAAAGTACCAGATGAAATTAAATTCGAGTAAGTGCACCTTCGGCGTTAGCTCGAGAAAGTTCATCGACTCTGGTCAGTCAAAGGGGGATAAAGGCAAACCCCAACAAGATCTGATCTTTGCTGGACATGAGCTCGCCCAAGACAACGAAGAAAATTCAATGCCTTACTGGCTGGATTTTTTTCCTCAACCGATTCATCTCTCGAGCCACTGACAAGTGTCTCCCATTCTTCAAACAAATGAAAGGAAAGAAGAAGGTAGAATGGGATGAGGATTGTGAGCTAGCCTTCCAACAGCTCAAACAGTACCTAGGTTCACTGTAACACCCTGTACTTTTTAGTACTTGGGTGTTACTGTGTAACCAAATTTGGTATAATTGTAAACCTAACTTAAGTAAACATTCACGTGCATTCTAGCCTAAATCCGACCGTTACAAAAAATTCCCATCCATATATCAAGCTATCCATCCATTATTATTCAAGATAGACCAGGCAAGAGGGGTCGACCTTCCCCTTGCTCTTGGAGAAGGACTTCTGCCTCTTCCTCTTCGGCGCCCCTAGCTCCTCTCGGGAGGGCGCCTAGAGCTTAGAAGGAGGCCTGAGTAGGGGATGAGCTTCAGGCATCTTTGCATGAAAAAAATACGAAAACATCATGTTAAGGAAATTCACAAAATTTTCCTAAGTATTGAAGCTCGGCTAGAAGTCTTACCAAAGGTTTTACCAGTGAGCGCGCAGTCCAAACCCGAACTAAGAAGTAACTCAGGTTGGAGAAGAACTCTCCAAGACCTTTTCTCCTCTTCTAGTGCTTTTGCCCCTCTAATCCGAGCAAGCTCCAACAATTCAAAGCTCTATTCAATCTTATCATACTCACAACATTCTTAAGTGCAGAAACTATCGCCTTCCAAATAGGTTTTTGACTTGAGAAATTGAAAATTTTTCAAAATTTTTGCTCACACTAAGAAAATACTGATTAGTTTACTTAATCCACCCACCAACCTAAAACCTACATTGTCCTCAATGTAAAACATGTAATTGTGTAAAACAAATGAGACAGCAAAAAGAATGGAGAAGTGTAGGAAAGGTATTACCTGAAGAAGTTGAATTGCAGTTCTTCCAAAGTTTTCAATGCGAAGATGGGTTAGCACAACGACCAAACAATTGAAAGCAAACTATCCTAGTCCTAAATCTTATGAAAGCAATAAACCTAACTACACCTCCATCAGACTAGGAGGTCAATCCTGGTAAACAGGATTAATCAGAGGTATGGACATGTCCTCTGAATCAAATTTCTCAATAAATGGCTTTAAACGATGTCCATTCACTTTAAAAGCATTTTCATTGTTCAGATTGTTTATCTTAACAGCCCCATGAGGATAGACATTAGTAACAGTGAAAGGGCCGGTTCAACAAGATCAGAGTTTACCTAGAAAAAGATGTAACCAAGAATTGTACAAAAGGACTTTTTGACCAACTAAATATGATTTTCAAAGGATATTCCTATCATAGAACACCTTCATCTTGCCCTTGTAAATTCTCGAGTTTTCATATGCATCATTCTAAATTTCCTTGAGTTCATTTTACTAAAGTTTTCGCAGCGAGCCAACATTGTCTAGGTTAAAATTTAGGTTTTTGATAGCCTATTAGGCTTTATGTTCCAATTCCACAGGTAGGTGGCAAGCTTTCCCATAAACGAGTCTAAAGGGAGACATTCCAATTGGGGTCAAGTGGATTAACCAATCTTATGATCAGGGTTAACTGTTTTCTCCATAATATGTTTAATTTTCCTATTAGAAATCTCAGCTTGCCCACTTATTTGTGGGTGATATAGAGTGCTTACCTTATAATAGATGCCATATTTCTTCATTAAGCTTTCAAATGACCTATTACAAAAGTGTGAACCTCTATCACTAATGATGGCCCGAGGTGTTCTGAACTAGGAAAGGATGTTTTCTTTTAAGAATCTAATGACCATTCGATGGTCATTGTTTCGGCACGAGATCGCTTCAACCCATTTAGTGACATAGTCTACCACTAGTAAAATGTATAAATTCTCAAAGGATCAAGGAATGGTCCCATGAAATTGATGCCCTAGTAGTCAAATGCTTCAATCATCAAAATGAGAAGAGGCATCATATTTTGAAGGGACAACACTCACAATTTCTAACAATGCTCACAAGCTTTATAGAACTCATGACTATCCTTGAACATAGTGGGCCAATAGAAACTGCACTGCAGAATTTTAGCTATGGTCTTTTTAGCAGAAAAGTGACCACCACAGGCCTGAGAGTGATAGAAGGAGATGACACTTTAGTGTTCATTGTCTGGCACACATCTCCTTAGAATTTGATCTAGGCAATATTTGATGGGTCATCCTAAAAAAGCTTACGAACCTCGGTAAAGAATTTTTTCTTATCTTGTGCAGTCCAAGGTGTTGGTGTGAAACATATGGCAAGCTAATTAGCAATATCAGCAAACCAAAGTAAATGAGAGAGTTTAAACAGCTATTGATCAGGGAACATGTCATTTATAAGTATCAACTCAAGGGAATCAGGGAGGTCAAGTCTTGAAAGATGGTCAGCCACTACATTCTCTACTCCCTTTTTATCTCCTATTTTCAAATCAAATTCCTGGAGTAGGAGGATCCATCTTATCAAACGGGGTGTAGCATCATTCTTAGAAAGAAGGTACTTAAGCGTCACATAATTAGTGTAGATGATGGTCTTAGATCTAATTAAGTATGACCTAAATTTATCCAAAGCGAATAATACGGCTAAGAGTTCCTTCTCTGTGGTAGAGTAATTCACTTGGGTAGGATTTAAAGTTCTACTTGCATAATGAATAAGATAGGATTTCTTTTCTTTTCTCTGGCCTAACACTGCCCCAATAAATAGTCAGACGCATCACACATAATTTTAAAAGGAATGCTCTAGTCGAGTGGCTGCATGATAGGCGCAGTGGTCAACATGCCTTTGAGCTTAGAAAAAGCTTCCTGGCATTGCTCAGTCCACTCGTATGGTACATTCTTTTGAAGTAGTTGCATAAAGGATAAGAGAGGTAACTAAAGTCCTTAATGAATCATCTGTAAAATCCGGTGTATCCTAAGAAAGATCACATGTCTCATATGCTCTTGGGTGGAGGTAGGTTAAAGATAAGATCAGTTTTTGCTATATCTACCTCAATTCACTTAGACGAGATGATATGTCCAAGAACAATTCTCTTACGAACCATGAAATGTCACTTCTTCCAATTTAGTATCAAATTCTTTTCCTCACATTGCTTAAGCACCTTTTTCAGATTTTCCAAACTTTCGTTGAAGGATGGACCAAAGACAAAGAAGTCATCCATGAAGACCTCTAAATTTTAACCCACCATATCAGAAAAAATACTCAACATGCATCACTGAAAAGTAGCAGGGGCATTACAGAGTCCGAATGGCATCCTTCTGTAAGCAAAGGTGTCGTACGGATATGTGAACGTTGTCTTTTCCTGATCTTCAAGGGCTATCTCTATCTGATTGTAACCTGAATACTCGTCAAGGAGGCAATAGTAAGAGTGACCAGCTAGCCTTTTCAATATCTGATCGATGAAGGGCAAAGAAAAGTGGTCCTTCCTCGTAACAGTATTCAACTTCCTGTAGTCAATACACATTCTAGAACTAGTAGTGACTCTAGTTGGCATGAGTTCATTGTCAGCATTAGCTACGGTGGTGATTCCAGACTTCTTAGGAACCACCAGAGTTGGACTCACCCATTAGCTATCGAATATGGGGTATATAATACCCACATCCAATAACTTAAGTACCTCAGCCTTAACCACTTCCTTTATGTTTGGATTTAATCTATGTTGTGGTTGCTAAGAGGTCTTCACATTATCCTCAAGATGATTGTGGTGAGTACATATCAAAGGGTCGATTCCCTTGAGGTCTGCAATCGACCATCCAAGGTCTCCTTTGTGCTCAATGAGAGTAGAAATAAGCATACTCTCTTGTTCTTACTCAAGGTGGGAAGAAATCACCACTGGATATGTCTCATCTTAACCTAAATAAACATATTTAAGATTAGAGGGCAAAGGTTTTAAGTCAAGCTTTGGTGCTTTGAGGCTAGACGGTAAAGGCACAAAATCAGTTTGGGGTAATTTTTCAAATTGTGACATCCACCGGTTAACTTCAAGTACCAGTGTAGCATTAAGCATGGCATTCATCTCCCTAATCACGTCATCATCCAAATCAGGGGAATGGGCCAAGCACGTCTCTTGAGTGTCAGAGGATAAGGTCATCAGAGCTCTACCTTCTATGAACGAGTCTATCATATTAATGTCGTGGGCCTCGTTATCATCCTCTACCTGTCTGCTCATGTTGAAAAAGATATTGAGCTCCAACTTCATATTTCTAAAAGATAAATTCATGATCCCATTCTTGCAATTGATAATAGAGTTGGATGTAGCAAGGAATGGGCGGCCAAGTATGACAGGGATTTGAGTGCTTATGTCTGCAATGGGTTCATTATCCAGGATGATAAAATCTACTAGATAGTAGAATTTTTCAACCTTGACCAACACATCCTCAATCATCCCCCTCGGTACATGAACTGAGCGATTAGCAAGTTGTAATGTGGTCCGGGTGGGTTTTAATTCACCTAGACCTGGTTATTTGTAGACCGAGTAAGGAATCAGATTTACGCTCGCCCCCAAGTCAAGAAGTGAGTTCTCAATTTGGTGATTCCCAATTATACAAGTGATAGTTAGGCTACTATGAACTTTATATTTTTATGGCACATCTTGCTTGAGGATGGCACTCACTTTTTCTGTCAGAAAAATTTTCTTTTTGATACTTTGCAGCCTCTTGGTTGTGCATAGGTCTTTCAAAAATTTAGCATATGAAGGAATTTGTTTCATAGCATCCAGAAGAGGAATGTTGACCTTCACTTATTTCAACACCTCTAGAATGTCCTAAGAGTTAGCTAAAGGTTTTGGTGCAATCAGCCGTTGGGGGAATGGAGCAAGCCCTCAGAGGTTCCGGTTCTAATTCATGTGGAATAGTGTTAAGTCTATCATCTGTGTCTTCTTCTGAATCCTTAGACTTTTCAGCCCTTACCGGAATAGATTTGTTAATTATTTTCTCACTCGTAAGAGTGGTGATAGACTTGACTTGCTCCATTTGATTTGAAGAGCTTGGGCCACTAATTTCACATTGGGGTTTTGGATTGGGGAGAGTTTGCACTGGAAGCATCCCCTTCTCCCCAATTGCTAAGTGTGACTCTATCTTTTGAATGGACGATGCAAGCATTCTTATTGCCGATTTGATATCTTAGAATGCTTATGGTGTATTCTGATTGAGTAGCTCTTAGTCTTGAATATGTTTTAGAACCGGGTCCTCTTGAGGTTTCCTTTGATCCAAAAATTGGTTAATGATTCTTTGAGGGGTAACAGTTTGTCCATTCCTCCAACTGAAATTTAAATGGTTTCTCCATTTGGAGTTGTAAGTGTTTAAGGTGGTTCCTTTGAAAGGCCTTTAGTAGTTGTTCACAGCATTCGATTGCTCATTTAGTATTTCTTCAAAAGTAGGTATTGTTGGACAATTCTCAGTTGTATGAACGTTACAGGCACAACTACCACAGAAAACTTACTAAGCCTTCTCCTTCTTAAGTTCTATGGCCACAAGTTTCCTTGTGACACTAGCCACTTTAGCATTTAAATCGTCTTCCTCTTTTAATAAGTACATTCCTCCCTTCTCCTTAGATTGAGTGGGCTTAAAAGTGTTGTTAAGTCTTGGGGAGATGTCCCATGATTGTGCAGTTTTAGCGAGTTTGTCAAAGTAATCCCACACATCATCATCATCTTTCTTCATGAATTCCCCGTTACACATCATCTCAACAAATTGGGGCATGGAAGATATCCATCCTTCATGGAAGAAATTTGTTATGCGCCATATTTTAAAACCATGTTGTGGGCATGAACTGACAATATCCTTGATGTAAGGCCCGTATCCTAGTCCGTACCATTCCGTAGACTCCAGCAATCCTACCCGTCGAATTTCGATAACCCGAGACCTATAATCGATGTTTGTGCATGACCCTAAATCATATCCAATAGATCTGAGTTGGCTCAATACGAGACTTGTACGATTACAACCACGTTGTCTCCGCGATTCCAACCCCTCATCTTGCACACCGATGCGATGCCCAGGCCAAGAGATGTGGGCCTGCATTTATCTCGAAGAAACACCGCGCATTTGTGAACCCCAAGAGAATCTTTACAACCCATCCCATCAATCAATTAATCAATCAAGTACACATCCCATCACTAGTCGAGTACACAACCCATGCTTTCTTTCTCCCCAAGACAAGTAACCTACCCTAAGTCAACTCTCAAGTCAAGTACATCTATCACTCACATCCATCACTCATACCCATCACCTCCCTCTTACAACCACACTTTCTCTCTCTCTTTCTCTACACATTTTCCAAGCACTAAAAGAATTGGCCATCCAAGCACTTCCAAGGAGAGAAAACTATGTTGTGTGTGGCCCACTTCCGACCTCAAGATCCATCATCCTAGCCCTCCAATTCTCATCATCTTCCATCAAAGTGAGAGCCAGGGAGTTTGGCATTCCATCGGACCAAGAAGATCAAACGATGAGTGTTTTATAGGCCTAGATTTCATGTTTTGATGGTAAGCCAAGTGGGGCCTACCGATTGATGGTATGGATCTCACTTTGGACCCCTAGGTGTGGCCAATGGCCCACCATAATTCATATAATCATTCCATGATGGGGCCATTCTCCATGGACCCCATCATGATGCTTACTTTCCTAGTTGAAAGAGGTCGTCTAGACCTTCCATTTTGGTGGAGAAGGAACCTCCACCGTTGATTTTGATTTGGTGGGCCCACATGTAATGGGACCCACTTGATGTATGTTGTAATTCATGGAAGGGAGGGCCCATAGTGTTGGGGTCCCTCCATCATTCATTCTCTCTCTCTCTCACTCTCTCTCTCTCTCTCTCTCTCTCTCTCTCCCTAATTTATGGCCCACTTATGATGTATGTATTTCACCCATATTGAGCACCAAGTGGACCCAACCGGGGCCCACGTTGTTGCCACCTTGCTGCCCCTTTTAGAGGATCTAGATGATGGGAAAACATAAATATTAGGTGGACCCTAGCATGGCCAGATGGGCCAAGGCCAGAGCCTGCTGGACGTCTGTTGTCCAGACCATCCAGTAGGGTCTGGACGATGGTTAAGAAAAATAAAAATATCAACTTGATTCAAAATTTCTAGTGGGCCGCTCATGCAGGCCCCACCTTAATGTATGGATCTGATCCACGCCGTCCATCCCATCTCCCAGCTCATTTTAGGCATTGAGCTGAAAAATGAAGCTAATCTGATTCCCTGGCAGGCCATATCATAGAAATCAGGGATATTGACTATTAAAATCTGTTAGGGCCCACTTTGATGTTTTTACACACCAAAACATGCTGAATATTGGGCTCATTTGGTCTGTCATGAGCCATAGAATTCAACCAGTGGAGTGGATCCTCCTGATGCAGGCCCCACTTAGGAAAAACTATAACAAAATTAAAAAATTAAAAAAAAACAATAATGTAGCAGGCGCTGCTATTGCTGTTGTCTAGAGGATGTTGCAGCAGCGTCCTGCTGCGCTACTGGTTGGAAAGGACAGGGACCGTGGTCCCAGCTACAGGCCCCACCATGATGTGTGCTGGACATCAATACCGTGCATTTGATGGGGCCCCTTTAAATAGTGGGGCACCCCTAAAATCAGCCATACATGGAAGCTCAGGTGGTCCACATGGCAGGAAACAACGGTGGGTTGAATGTCTACCATTGAAACTTCCCTGGTCTTAGAAGTTTTGGATAAATATGATATTTATTTATTTATTTTTATTATGGGTCTGTGTGACCTTATCAAAAGATAGGTTGGGAAATAACGTTATGGTGGGCCCCATGTGGGACCCACTGTGAAGGGATTGGATTGGCTGGTGCACCGCACACTAGCCCTATAGCTGCTGTTGACGCTGCAGGTTATGTGGAGCCCACCTTGGTGACGTGTGCACCAAGTTTATGGGGCCCTCTTTGGTGTATGTGTTACATCCAAACTGTCCATCCAATTGCAATTCCGTCTTAGGCTTAAGACTAAAAATGAGGCAGATCTATCAGGTGGACCACACCACAGAAAACAATGGAGAGATGAACACCTACCATTGAAGTTCTTTTGGACCATAGAAGTCTTGGATTAAATTAATATATGTTTTTCCTCCCAACCGGGCCTTTGTGACCTTACTAACAGACTGGATGGAAATAACTTGATGGTGGGCCGTGGAATTTTTAAAACGGTGAAAAATTATTATCTCCATTGCTATTTGTGGTATGGTCCAAATGATCCTTCAATATGATTCTTTTTTTGGGAATGTATGAAGCCCACCTTAATATATATGAGGCCCATGTGATGCGGCCCATTTGATGTATTTGAGGCCCATGGGTTGAGGCCCAATGGGATGTATATAAGGCCCATTACAATGTGTGATTCCACCATGGTGTATGTAATGATGTTTATGGCAGGCTGTGCCTTGGGAGCAATGATGGTTTGACATCCATATTGTAAGAATAATGTTGGTTAAATGTCCACATTGTAACTCTCCCTAGGGCCCATTGATAGGCCCATACTTGTTGTGTATAGGCCATCTAGGCCCATCTTTGTTATGAGGATAGTTCATCACCATATAACATGCTTAGTATAACTCTATGATTCATGCCCATACACATCATATGTATGCTTGATATGAGGAGTGACTGATCATAGCATATGCTATTGAGCAGATTATTTATGGGACTCACTGAAAGGAGTTACCCACATGAGCGCGTGGTACGTGCAGGATTGCTGCATGACTAGACAGTGTGACACATGCATCCCGCATATGTGTGACATGATCATTGTACGCCCTAACAACATTAGGGTCGTGGCCTCTATAGGCACATCGTTGATGGCCGGATTGGATACCGAAAATATTGGCTCTAGCACTGTGAGCACATAGGATGCCCTTGGGTGAAAGTCCCAGAACCTTTTTAGTACCGGGAGATACTCCAACGTATAAACCGAGTGGATACACGAGCGCACTAGTGCCGAATACCAGTAGGCTGCATCTCCTACTGTATCGTGGTCAGTTGGAAGGGGGTGTAGCCTTATCCGCCCAAGTGATGGGGTTGTAAGCTAGGCTGAGTTTGACCAGCTCGCAAATGGGTCCGCTATCGACGAGCCGGGTAGGTATTGGCAAACTACTGGTTAGGCGGATAGTGTGGTCTCTTCCACTCACTGGGCTGTGCAGCTAGGGAAGCGGCAATCACTATTTTCTTGCGATTTGTGTGACCTAGACTTTGGACCAGCTTGCGAGGTTATTCATCGAGGAGATTATGAGACTGCATGGCATTCTAATTTCAATCATTTATGACCGAGGCCAGAGGTTCATGACTCAGTTTTGGAGGAGCTTTCAAATAGTGATGGGGTCTGTTTTACAGCTCAGCAGCATGTATAATTCGCAAACCAATGGGCAGACTGAGAGGGTCAACCAGATCCTTGAGGATATGCTTAGGGCTTGCTTGATTAATTTCTCGAGTAGCTGGGATGAGCACCTACAATTGGTTGAGTTCACGTACAACAACAGCTATCAGGCAATCATTGGCATAGCTTCTTTTGAGGAATTATATGGCAGACCATGCAGTTCTCTGAGTTGTTGGACCAAGGTTAGAGAGAGATGTCTCCTAGGTCTCGAGCTTGTGCAGCAAACATCAGTGGTCATCGACATCATAAAGTAAAGGATGCCACAACTTAAAGCCGACAAAAGAGTTTTGTTGATCATCGATGTCATCCCTTGGAGTTTGCCGTTAGGGACCATGTGTATTTCAAGGTCTCATCCATGAAGGGTGTGGTTCATTTTGGAGTGAAGGGCAAGCATGCCCCGAGATTCATAAGACCTTTGAAGATCACTGGGCGTTTTGGCACCGTGGCCTATTGGCTTGCCTTGTCATCTCAGTTTTCTGGCTTCCACAATATTTTTCATGTCTCTATGTTGAGGAAGTGTGGATCAGACATCATTCATATTATCGATTGGCAGCCATTGGAGGTTTGTGAGGATGCTTATTACATTGAGCAGTCAGTTCATATCCTCAATCGGAAGGAGCAGGTCCTCCGGGCCAAGGTCATTCCCTTAATAAAGGTGCAGTGGGGTCATCATAGTGTGGATGAGGTGTCATGGGTGAGCGAGGCAGAGATTCGAGAGCGCTATCCCCATCTTTTCGATCTTTGATTGTATCTTGTATTGTGTTTTGATTATATATGATGTTATGTTTCCTATTCCCTTATGAGTTTTGAGTAGTTGCGATGATAGTGTAAATTTTGATGATAAAATTTTTATTAGGAGGGGAGAGCTGTAAGGCCCATATCCTAGTCAGTATTATTCCGTAGACTCCCACAATCCTTCACGTCGAATTTCGATAACCCGTGACCTATAATCGACGTTTGTGCGGGAACATAAGCCGATCTCATAGATCTGAGTCAGCTCAATCCGAGACTTGTCACATTGCGACTGCGTCGTCGCCGCGATTCTAGCGCCATGTCATGGACACCGATGAGATGCTCAAGCCAGGAGATGTGAGCCCATGTTTATCTCGAAGAAACACCGCACATTTGTAAACCCAAGAGAATCTCTACAACCCATCCCATCAATCAATTAATCAATCAACTACACATCCCATCACTAGTCAAGTACACAACCTATAGTTTCTTTCTCCCCAAGATAAGCAACCTACCCTAAGTCAACTCTTAAGTCAAGTACATCTATCACTCACATCCATCACTCATACCCATCACCTCCCTCTTACAACCACCCTTTCCCTCTCTCTTTCTCTTCACATTTTCCAAGCACTAAAAGAATTGGCCATCCAAGCACTTCCAAGGAGAGAAAACTATGTTGTGTGTGGCCTACTTCCTTCCCCAAGATCCATTATCGTAGCCCTCTAATTCTCATCATCTTCCATCAAAGTGAGAGCCAAGGAGTTTGGCGTTCCATTGGACCAAGAAGATCGAACGGTGGGTGTTTTATAGGCCTAGATCTCATGTTTTGATGATGGGCCAAGTGGGGCCTACCAATTGATGTTATAGATCTTATTTTGGACCCTAGGTGTGGCTGATGGCCCACCATGATTCACATGATCATTCCATGATGGGGCCACTCTCCATAGATCCCATCATGATGTTTACTTTCCTAGTTGAAAGGGGTCATCTAGATTTCCATTTTGGTAGAGAAGGAACCTCCACCATTGATTTTGATTTGGTGGGCCCACATGTAATGGGTCCCACTTGGTGTATGTTGTAATTCATGGAAGGGAGGGCCCATAGTGTCAGGGTCCCTCCATCATTCGTTCTCTCTCTCTCTCTCTCTCTCTCTCTCTCCCTAATTTTATAGCCCACTTATGATGGGTGTATTTCACTCATATTGAGCACCAAGTGGACCCAACCGAGGCCCACGTTGTTGCCACCTTGCTGCCCCTTTTAGAGGGTCTGGATGATGGGAAAACATAAATATTAGGTGGACCCTAGCATGGCCAGATGGGCCAAGGCCAGAGCCTACTGGACATCTGTTGTCCAGACCGTCCAGTAGGGTCTGGACGCTGGTTGGGAAAAATAAAAATATCAACTTGATTCAAAATTTTTGATGGGCTGCACATGCATGCCCCACCTTGATGTATGGATCTGATCCACGTCGTCCATCCCATCTCTCAACTCATTTTAGGCATTGAGCTGAAAAATGAAGCTAATCCGATTACCTAGCAGGCCATATCATAGAAAATAGTGATATTGACTGTTAAAATCTATTAGGGCCCACTTTAATGTTTCTACACACCAAAATATGCAGAATATTGGGCTCGTTTGGTCTATCATGAGCCAAAGAATCCAACCAGTGGAGTGGATCCTCCTAATGCGGGCCCCACCTAGGAAAAACTACAACAAAACAAAAAAATAAAAAATAAAAAAAATAATTATGCAATAAGCACTGCTGCTGCTGTCGTCCAGAGGACACTACAGCAGCGTCCTGTTGCGCTGCTGGTTGGAAAGGGCAAGGACCGTGGTCCCAGCCGCAGGCCCCACCATGATGTGTACTGGACATCAATACCGCGCATTTGATGGGGCCCCTTTAAATAGTGGGGCACCCCTAAAATCAGTCATACACGGAAGCTCAGGTTGTCCACACGACAAGAAACAGTGGTGGGTTGAACGTCTATCATTTAAAATTCCCTGGTCCTAGAAGTTTTGGATAAATATGATATTTATTTATTTATTTTTATTATGGGTCTATGTGACCTTATCAACAAATAGGTTGGGAAATAATATTATGGTGGGCCCCACATGGGACCCACCTGTGGAGGGATTGGATTGGCTGGTGTACCGCACACTAGCCCTATAGATGTTATTGACGCAACAGGTTATGTGAAGCCCACCTTAGTGACGTGTGCCCCCAGTTTGTGGGGCCCTCTTTGGTGTATGTGTTACATCCAAACTGTCCATCCAATTTCAATTCCGTCTTAGGCTTAAGACTAAAAATGAGGTAGATCTATCAGGTGGACCACACCACAGAAAACATTAGAGAGATGAACACCTACCATTGAAGTCCCTTTGGACCACAGCAGTCTTGGATTAAATTGATATTTTTTCCCTCCCAACCAGGTCTTTGTGACCTTATTAATAGAGTGGATGGAAAATAAACTTGATGGTGGGCCCTGGAATTTTTTAAACGGTGAAAAATTATTATCTCCATTGCTATTTGTGGTATAGTCCAAATGATCCTTCAATATGATTCTTTTATTTAAGAATGTATGAGGCCCTCCTTGATATATATAAGGCCCATGTGATGCGGCCCATTTGATGTATTTGAGACCCATGGGTTGAGGCCCAATGGGATGTATATAAGGTTCATTGCAATGTGTGATTCCACCGTGGTGTATGTAATGATGTTTATGGCGGGCCATGCCTTGGGAGCAATGATGGTTTGACGTCCACATTGTAAGATTAATGTTGGTTAAATGTCTGCATTGTAACTCTCCCTAGGGCCCATTGATAGGCCCATACTTGTTATGTGTAAGCCGTTTAGGCACATCTTCGTTGTGAGGATAGTTCATCACCATATAACATGCTTAGTATAACCTATGATTCATGCCATACGCATCATATGTATGCTTGATATGAGGAGTGACTGATCATAGCATATGCCATTGAGTAGATTATTTATGGGACTCATTGGTAGGAGTTACCCACATGAGCGCATGGTACGCGCAGGATTGCTGCATGATTAGACAGTGTGACTCATGCATCTCGCATATGTGTGACATGACCATTGTACGCCCTAGCGACATCATAGTCATAGCCTCCACAGGCACATCGTGGATGGCCGGATTGGATACCGAAAATATTGGCTCTAACACTATAGGCACATAAGATGTCCTTAGGTGAAAGTATCAGAACCTTTTTGGTACTAGGAGATGCTGCAAAGTCTAGACCGAGTGAATACACGAGCGCACGAGAGCCGAATACTAGTAGGCTGCGTCTCCCACTGTGTCATGGTCAGTTGGAAGGGGGTGTGGCCTTATCCGCCCAAGTGAGGGGGTTGTAAGCTAAGCTGAGTTTGACCAACTCACAAATGGGTCCGCTATTGATGAGCTGTGTAAGTATTGGCAGACTACTAGTCAGGTGGATAGTGTGGTCTCTTCAACTCGCTGGGCTGTGCGGCTAGAGAGGCGGCAGTCAGTGTGAAGTGTACTAGACCCCTGTGATATCCCAGAGGGGAATGGTACTGATATATGTACTTGATGAGGACTCACATGCTTGCATTGCATCCCACATATGACATTTACCTACGTAGGCCTCGCATCACATGGCCTTAGAATGGCTGATAGCATTCATGTCTTGCATCACATAGCCTTGGTATGGCTGATAGTATTCATAGACTTCCCCGCATATTTTCATATTACTCTGATATTGTATACTTGGCACTTACCTTGCGCACTCACTTACACCACCCTCTAAGATTTTGTAAGCTTATGCACGGCCGTTGCATGCAGGTGACTTTGGATTGCAGTAGTGCTGAGGCAGGAGCACGCATCAGATTATTTTGGAGCTTTTTGATCACCTTGTATTTCCCTTTCCACATTGTACGTAAGGTTTTTAATATAATGGATATGTGGTGATGTTGTTTTGTGACTTGGTTATGCTTGTGGTAATGCTCCATTATAATAAAAAAATCATATTAAAAATTCTCCTTATAGGATCCCTAGATCGGAATCTGGCATATGAGTGTCGGGAGCCAAGAATGGGGCACTGCGGAGGCTGTCGGAGCCGGATTCAGCGATCGAAAATTTTGTGAGCACGTTTTCTGAGTTTGGGGCATGACACTTGAACCGCTCCCAACATTAGAAGAATGTTTCATCTTCCCTTTGGGTGAAGTTCATGATCGACTTTTTGATGATGTTCATTTTATGATATGGGAAGAATTTTGTTATGAACTCCCTTGTCATGTCATTCCATCTGCCAATAGGTTGTGGACATATTGAATGCAAACATGTCTTAGCTTTTTCTTTTAAGGAGAAAGGAAAGAGTTTCAGCCTAATCGTGTCCTCAGACACATTAGGAAAATATAAAGTGGCTATTATCTCATCAAACTCTTTCAAGTGTAGATATGGACTTTCAGATTCAAGTCCATGGAACTTTGGAAGGAGCTGGATCACTCCTGGCTTGATATCTATATTTCCTATATTTTCTTCAAAAATCATACAAGAAGGTGTGCTCACCCCCGCCGATTATAAATAGTCTCATAAAGTACGAGGCAGGGGCGCATGATACACCTCATTCTCAGCCTAGGCCTCCTCAACTGGAGGTTGAGGTTAATTAGCAACCATCATTTCTATTGACTCTGAGGATCTCAAGTGGTGTCCAGTCCTATGAAGGATAGGCAACCCTTCGACTAATCCTCCTTCACTTAAAAGACGTAAAGTGTTATCATGGACTCACTTAGGCATGAAACACTCTCAGCTTTCAAGTACAAAATCTAACTTAAAATCTAAGAATTAAAAACCACAGAAAATAAGAAGTAGGAGAGAAAGAGTTAGAACGAGGTTACCAGATAGAAGATGCTAGGTTAGGTCCTACAAAATAGAAAACAAAGTTAGTTTTTAAAAACTAAGCAGAAAAAAAATCTTAACCTAAGAATAAAAGAGAAGGTTAATCCTAATCTTAACCAAATTCTAAAACTAATTAAATTCAGAAAAATGCAACCGTAGTCCCCAACAACCCCAAGTGTAGCGTCGCGATGTAGTAATAATCTCGGTGAGACCGAGGTCAAATACACAGGGACTAAAACTCATACATTTCTAAAAGTAACTAGAAATAGAACTAGAAGAAGATGTAAATCTAAATCTGAGATATTTAAGAGAGTAATTGTAATTGAAACTTACAAATTTAAAGGTGGGAACTAGGGTGCCAAGGATCCACATGTAGCCCTTGGGATGCTACTTTAGTTGATTCAAGAGATCCAATTGGAATCGAAGTCCTATCTTATCTAATTAGAAAGAGAAATGGTCAAATCTCCGAACTTCTCATTGATCTAGCCTCAATGGAAGAGGATTGTGGAGATTTTAAAGGGATTCCATCACCTAGCCATGCCCTAGAGACGATGGCGAACAATAAGATTCAAAGCTATCACGGACCTACTATAATTTAGGTCACAACAAACCATTGAAAACTGAAAATATTCCTTAAAATCAACTAAAAATCAATGAAGTTCAATATAAAGATGAATTAAAGCAAAGTAAACATCTCAATCACGCTACAAGCTTCACCTCTTAACCCTAGCTAAGAGGTTTAGCCAACCATAGACATGATTGAACTAAGAACTCTTAAGAAAAGCATAAAAACAACTAAAGAAGAAAAAAAACTCTTGGCGGCAGCTCTCCACTCTTTTACTCCACACTTTAAACCCTAGATGATGCCTAGGAACGTTCTATGGACTCCTATTTATAGTTGTGAAGCTCCACCTTATGCACCAACTTACAATTTTCGCAATCCATTGCGAAACTGCCTCAATTTACACAGTCCGTAGCTTTTCCGCATTACGCTTCGGTCGGACTGAAGTTGGGTTCTCAGCCCATTTGGTGGACCCATTCGTCGATAGTGGACCCATTCCTACCCAGCTCGTCGATAGTGGACCCATTCCTCGAGGCAGTAGTCTGTCAATACCTACCCGGCTCGTCGATAGTAGGCTGATAGGCCAGTAGTCTGCCAATACCTACCCGGCTCGTCGATAGTGGACCCATTCCTCGAGCTGGTCAAATTCAGCCTAGTTATGCCTACTCCTCGGGCGATTAAGGCCACATCCCACCCCAACCGATCATGACACAGTGGCAGACGCGGCCTCCTGGTATACAGTCCTCATACGCTCATATATATCCACTCGGTCTTGATGTTGGGGCGTCCTCTGATACCAAGAGGGTTTAGGGATCTTCACCTAAGCCTATCTATGGTAGCCCGATATTCAAACCAAACATTTTCGGTGTCCCATCTGGCCATCCACGATATGCCTGTGGAGGCTACGGCCCTGATGTTGCTAGGGCTACACACAATGCAAGATGCATGAGTCATACAATCCAGTCATACATTAATCATGCACATAACATGCGCTCATGTGAGAT
This sequence comes from Magnolia sinica, assembly GCF_029962835.1. Classification (NCBI taxonomy): domain Eukaryota; kingdom Viridiplantae; phylum Streptophyta; class Magnoliopsida; order Magnoliales; family Magnoliaceae; genus Magnolia; species Magnolia sinica. Next base: position 67,915,462 of record NC_080590.1, on the reverse strand, counting down.
AACCTCCGCCTATCAGGGAGTTTCATAACAACCTACCCAATGACATATGCAATGGTCAACTACATCTCATAATAAACATGCAGATGATGCGTGTGGGCATGTATCATGATGCTATGCTGTCATATACTCATAATCGGTATCAATAACCGGTATCGACAATCGGCCTCGACAATGTAGACATTTAACCAACATTGCCCCCAAGGAATGGCTCACACAGAGCCTAACATATAGTGGACCCATGGCATCACACAAGGGCCTAATATACAACACCACGGGCCTCACTCAAGAGCTTAATACACATCATGATGGGCCTCTCACATAAGCCTAATATACATCACAATGGGCTGCATTGCTTGGCCCTCAAATGCACCACCATGGGCCTCATCACATAGGCCTCATATACATCCCATTGGGCCTTAAACACAGGCTGAATACACATCACAATGGGCCTCAAATACAGGCCACATATATGTCACATTAGGCCTCGACAATTGGCCTAAATATTCGGCCTCGACAATTGTAACGCCCTGAAATTCGGGGGTCGAGCATAGCTCAGCTCCCGAGTTCCAAAACATCACTTATACAACATATTGAATGATGGATGTATGTTGTCTGTATTAGCGCATAAACATGGAATAGATTAAGCCAAATAGCAAATATAATTTAGGGATAAGTGAATAATGCAAGCGGAAGACTTATAGAAATATGTGAGTACATGTGCAAATCCCTAAAGTACATATACATACCAGGCCATGTTTCAAGTGTTGTTATCAAAATCACAAGTATCAAATTACATCATTTACTGTCCAAAAAGAAATCCCAGCATCCCTCGCATCAGAACAAGGCTCACTAAAACTCGTCTGAAAACTGCATAAAAGAGAAAGTAACCTCATCATCATCAATCTCCCGCTCTGCCTCAGAGGTCGCCTCAACATCTGCAACATCAGCAACTAAGACAGAGTCTGGTGGGTGTTTAACACCGCCCCAGAACGTGGGAGTGAGTGATCAACTCAGTGGAACAATAAAGCAAAGGTTAACATGTTATCAGTTCAATCAAGCAGTAATGATAAAGCAGAACAATTAAACATGTCCTAAGTACTCTTGTTAATGCAAGGATGTATGAAGAATGATGCGTGCCCTCACGCGTACACCCTCAGCGTCTTCATCTTATGTTACGCATGACATCGCCTCAAAGTGCGCCACGTCTACAAAGCACATGCAAATGCGGTGCATGAACATGATTACCAAGTTGTTATTAGTCCTTTTGAAACAGTAGGATTGGGAAGCTAAGGTACCTTCCTCATATCACCATCCAAATAGTGATCTATTCTAGGGTCGTCAGTCCTAGACATCTCATACGATCATATGATTTTAGGTCGTTACAAAGGGCTCATCACCAATCAATGCACGCCTATCATACCTTCATTACTACACTAAGGCTCGTCACCTCAATGCGGTATCCAGGCATGCTCGAGGTCACTATAAAGGGCTCGTCACCAATCAATGTAGGCCGACAGCACGAATATAGTGTCCCATACCACCATAATCGGCTCACGAGTTTAGTTACTCACTGGTCACTACGGGGAGGCTCGTCACCCCAGCGTAGGCCGACAGCTTGACCACAATGTCCCATACCACCATGTCCGGCTCATGAGTCTTAGCGGATCAAGGTACCATGGTTAATAGGATTTCATCGGTAAGTTTGGTACCCTAGATTCAAACAGTACCATTTATACATGGTGAACATACATCGGACAATCGGGTTACTTGACGAACTCGACTAGCACGAGCGCACGTTGGGTTGAACGACATAGAGTGCGCAAACACTCCGCGTGGCCAAACCACTGCCGACAACTCTAATACAACTCGGGTTTGTCTAATCACGTCCTACGTGGCGAAAGCAATCTCAGCCACGAACTTAAGGCCGATTACCGATTTCCTGGACTAACTCATAGTCCCACACAAATTCCACTACAACAGATATTCATATCTACAATTTAGAATAGTAATGGAACAACAACTCAAATCATATGGTATGTAAGCATCTGAAGAATATCAACTCAACATGGATTTTCACATAAGTAAGACTTGAAATTAAACAACAAGGAATGTAACTTGCATGAAGGAAATCACACACACTAGTGGGAGAGTTGAGAATCGCTTCTCAACGCCCATACTAGGTTGATATATCACACTTTAGATCATTCAGACATTTCTACAAACACTTAGAATACATAATACAACATACATGACGTATGTTGAAATACACACATTTGGACAATTCCCTTTACCAAGGAGTTGCCGCACATACAATAAGCATAAGTACATGACAAATAATCATGGCAATCACAGGTTCATATTTTATACACATACGGTACTTTATACATACACATAGAACACACAAATCTCAATGTAACACATGTATATCAGGAACGCAAAATAAACATAACATTTGGCATATGAAATCTCATCCATATCAAGAATAAACCATTCACTGGCATTGAAAGCCTTGAAAACCATAACCTATACGATTAAAGTCCGCACCTTAAACCAGAATAGAACGCCGAACTGATTTCAGACGATATGTCTTCGTCAACGGCGACAGGATAACCTAAGGCAAGAATAGAAATGAGCTACAACACACAAAGACTATTCTAAGCTCTAAAACAGATTAGGGTTAGGTTAACTGTAACGCTCCGGTTTTCAGGACCCGAGTATATGACCCATGTCCCAAAAACCAAAGTGTTAGCTTTAAAGGATGGTCAAATTCGAGTGTACATTTTTTTTCCTTCATCAGAGTAAGCAAATGAGTGTAGTGTGGACAAATTGACATAAAGGAAAATTTCATTATCATTCAAATTTACAAGAAGCTGCCCATAATGACTTATACAAACCAATGTCTCCAAAATTAACAAATACAAGAATTACATGATCTAATATATGAGAAATAATATAAAGCATATAAATATAAGCCGCAAGATCACACAGCTCCTCCAAGCATACAGTCAAGCATTCCTGGTGATCGTACCCTGCTTCTTATCAAGTCTGAACATGCATATCAATTAAGCCACCCGTACTACCTGTACGGTTTTATATTTGATGGATGAGTAGTCAACTCAGTGTGAATTCCCCTCAAGATTACACACTACCGCATTAGGTAAGAAATAGTATAAAACATCTAGACAACCAAAACAGAGTAAATGCAGTCTTATTAGGTGCATGGATGCATGAATGCAATCATCGACCTGGGTAAATCATCCGGACGGTCGGAGCCCCAGGAAAAACATCCAGACAGGCAATGGGGTCGTCACCCAAAGATGTGAGTGGTCATCAACGCAACATGCAGTGTAATCGTATGGGCATGAGTGATCCAAGTCATCATCATAAATCGATCGGCTGGTCATTAGCGCAACTCGCAGCGTAATCGCATGGGCATAATGATCCAAGCCGTCGTAGTATGTCATGCATGCATAATTAGCCAAGTCATTATTAGTCCATTTACAACCAGCCAATTTAGATAAGCTCAAAGGTCACTACAGGGAGCACATGGCCCAGCGTAGGCCGACAACTCGGGCATAGTGTCCCATTACCACCATCACCAGCTCATGAGGCTACCATCTTAGGATGTTTAATGGAAACCCGTCGACTAGTGGCCAATCATATTACAGTATATGGGGCTTACCATCGTATGGTTACACAGTATAAAACATCGAACCCATATAGGGAAAATATCAGAACAAAGCCACATAGAGCGATATCAAACAAGCCATTAGGGCAATTACCAAAATAGGCCTCATAGGGCGAGTGTCAAAGCCATGCGATAAAAGACCATCCTTGAAAACCATTTGGACACAGTAACCCTGGATGGTAGGCCCACATCAATGATCCATTTAGACCACTACTCAATAACCACTAAGTCGAAGGTCCATTCTAATCACAACCAGTCGGGTTACATCCCAAGTATGGGTGTACATTTATAGGTGGGGGTTTCCCACTAATGTACCAGTTTAAAGTCCATAAGCAATACACAAATAATTCACAAGCATGAACAAATATACAGGGTAAACATTAAGCAGGCAATATAGCAATTCAATTTCCACCAGATAATACATGTGATTATAAGAGAGAGATATCAATTATAATTTTTAATAAAAACTATAACTTAAGCTAATGAGAAGATGGAAAGCTCAAGGGGAAGAATCATCACCTGACGTATAGGATCACCTACTTATGTCGTTAGGAGGTACGTGCGCCCTTAGAGTTAAATCCTATCATCAATTATAAATTTTGTATAGTTAGATCCAAGTTTCATATGTTATCTATGGTTAAGATCATGACCTATGGTTTGGATCATTTAGATTTAGGGTTCTATTCATTAATCTAATCCTTTACTTTCGTTTAGGGTTTGAAGTTCAACTCACCTAATTAAAATAATATTATAATGGAGTAAAAATAAATAATAACTGCCTATTAATACTAATAATGTTAATCTTATTATCAACAACCTACAATGACAAAATAAGAATAACATGATAATAACCAATACTTAGCAAAATTAACCTATATATCAATGGTTAGCCACATTTAATAATTGTAATAATTATAGTAACTCTAATGATGATAATAAATACTAAGATCTACTATTGATGATAATAATTGAGAATGAAGAGTAAGACACTCTTATTTAATCATGAAAATCTATTCGTATTAACCAATATAGGCATTTTACTGATGGTTAATCATATGTGCTATTAATGATCCTAACAATAGTGATACTTAATAATGGTAAAATAAAACACTACTATCTAATTGTAATTAAAATCATTTAAATCTGGGAGGAGGTGGACTTATCTTGGCTGACTCAGTTCGAGTTGAGTTGACTCGGCTCAACATAAACACCAACACCTCTACATTCTCTCTCTCCTTCTCTCTCTTTCTTCTTCTCCTTTCCTTCCTCTTTTCTTCCTTGCTGGAATTTTCCAGCAATGTTTGGACCAAGCCCAACCCTGACTCGACCGAGTCAAACTCGGTTTCAACCGAGTCAACTCGGCAGTAACTCGCAACCAATTCCCTTACCTGTCTCGTTCTTCTTCCTCTCTCCCTCCTCCTATTTTTTCCCTCTGCTGGAGGTCCAGCAGCAGCAACTGGATGCCCAGGCCAACTTGACAGCGAGTGAAGGACTCGGCTTGAGCTAGTGCGGTAAGACAGCCACCGCATGAAGCCTCCTCACTCCTCCTCCTTCCTTCTGGGCATGCAAAGGACCAGCAACAGTTTGCTGCTTTGAGAACCTGGTCGGTTTGGGACTGAAACCAGTCAGAAACGAGTCAGCATTAGCCTAGCCCAGACCAAACTCAGTTGGGGTTAGCATGAGCGGTTGGTGCGTCATGTAACAGTCAGCCCCACACCCTCCTTCTTCCCTAGTTTTTCCTTCTCTCTAGAGATTCAGAGATACTCTAAGCCATACCAGGGGCGGGACAGTGACTCAGTGGCTGGACTGAGTCACGTCAGAGGGCCTGGGTGCAGCGGCAACTCCGTCGGGCCGAGCTGGTGCAACAGACTGCACCACTCTAATCCCTCATCCTCTCTTCTTTCTTCTCCTTCTTTCTCCTTTCTGTATTTACCATAACCGAGCCACTGGCCACCCCGACTCGCCCCTGAGTCGGTCCAGTTTGGTACAGTGTGGTTGAGGAAGAAGGTCGGACGATCATGGCAGATCTCTTTCTGATGATTCTTTCTCCATTCCGACAGCATGGGAGAATTTCTAGGGATGTAATGGAGCTTGGGGGATAGTCGGAATGGAGCTCTAACAACGTTTCCTTGGTGGGTTTGAAGGTTGGAGGGAAACAGCCGGTTTTGGGTTGTGGCTGCGAAAATGGAGGATGAGTTACTGTTCCTCGACCCGCACGCCTTATATGCTTGCCCTAATCCCTCCTAAACCGTCGGATCAATAGCAAGTGGCCAGGATCTCCTTTGGCTGAAACCGCCTCCAAAACAGTGGGTGGGAACCAAAACAATCCCTGGTTTTGCAAGGAACGCCTTAAGCAAATGGATGGCTGAGATTTTCCCAGACAGACGGTCGGGATATGCTGAAATAAAGGGCTAGGATTGGAGGACTTCTTCTCACGCGGATCGTAACAGCTGGCGGTTTCCATTTTCAGAAATATGGTTTTGTAGGGCCGATTTGCAGTGAAGAAAGTGCGTCCACACGTTCAGGAAAATCTTCCATGACAGCTGGGTTTTTGTCAGATCCACCCTCTGAAGCTGATGGACGGTTCAGATAACGAACTTGGACCCTGGTTTGTGGGCCACCATCGAAGACATGGACGAACGTACGTTCGCTGTTTTCAAACAGAAAGAGAGAGGGCAATCTCTCTGTTTTGGAAAGATGTGGGTCAGACCCGCCTGACCGAGCTCCATGGTCCCGTGCACCGCGTGTGCACATGCCCTATGCACACACATCATATGAGTGGGGTCCACAGTGATGTTTGTGATAAATCCACTCCGTCCATTTCACTTGATGTGCCCAAGTATGGGTTTTTAACCTAAACTCAGATGGGTACAATGCCCAGGTGGGCCATGCATGAAGATTTTTCCTCTAAATTGGTGTTTTCATTGATCTGACGGTCAGATCATCCCGAAGTTGGACGTCAACGGTTAAAAGGTCTTCATGGGCCATTTGTAAGGCTTTTGTCATATATTACTAACTGATACTAATATTAATATAATTTTTTTATTATTTTTGTATCTTACCTATAATTACAATATTTAAAATCTCATACATATATATAAAAATAATTTTAATATTAACACACCACTAATTACATGCTGTTGTTCACACATTCATTAATATACATAATTCTTAATATACAATATTATATTTAATTAAAACTATATTTGTATTTAATAATATTGTTAAATATAAAATTTCATTAAAATATCTAATGATTTTTGTATACATACGGATATAAAAAAATTCACTGCTATATTATTATTTAAAATTTGATTTTATGTTGTGAAATTATTTTTCATTGTGTTTATTTAATATAATATTATTTTCATAATGTCTTATATACATTAAATACATATGTATCATTTTAGCATGAAATTTTAAATCTTTATAAAGTATATACACTTCATAGTGTATATATATTTAGGTTGTATTATTCTTTGTATTTATATTAAATTAAATTACATGGTAACACTCGAGTACTAGAAAGTACGGGGTGTTACATTAACTTACCTAAAGATGAACTCAGAATCGTCGGAATAACGATTCAAAAGTGATGGTTCAAGGAAGAAGAAGAACAGGAAAGAATCTAAGATGATTCACCAACTTCTCTCTCACTTTCTCTCTCTTTTCCTCTCTCTCTTTGCTAGGGTTAGGAAAATCGTATGGAAAAGAGAGCTAGGGTTTTAAGGTCTATATATAGGCCTAACATTGATGAAAATAACCCCAGGGCCAAGGTATACTTAGGGTATAACCAAAACAAGCCTCTCTCGATCCAACGAAGCACTTCCGGTGGGCCTATTACCACGAAAGGTCGGACTTAAGCTCACTGACCATGGATCTAGGTCAAGCTGAGTTTTCGTACCGACCGAATCTTTAGATCAGCCGTGGCGGACCAAATTCAAATCAACGGTCACCGAATCTCGATCAGGTCCACAAGCACAAGGACATGCCTGGGCCACCTTTCCTGATCAGAGGGTGAAATTGGGTCAGAATCCAATGGTTAGATTGCTTAAAATCGTCGCGCAAGCAACACGACTCAGATTTCATAAAACCTTATTAAATTTCCAACCGTTCTCACACTCTTCACTCCGGACTCAAACAAATCGACCTAGAACATCATCTGGACTTGATTTTTAAGGTGATGGTCAAGCCCAACATGGTGACCGCAACAGCCTAAGATCATCGCTATCGGACTTTCGACGCGCGGTCCAGGTCTGATCCAGAACTTTCAAAAATTTCCAAGAGCAACTGGCTTTAGCGATGAATCCTAGATTTCAGAGTAACCTAGCGCTAACCATTCTATAGGTTTTAAGTCATCAGATCAAATTTAAAGTGATTGATGCAAATTTCACAAGCAATCGAGTTAGCGCTAATTACCCCAAAAAGCTTCTAAGGAAAATAGAGGTAGTACTCGGGTCTTGGCACAAAATTTTTCGGGTCATTACAACAATCGGCCTCGATAATCGGAATCAGCCTCGATAAATCAGAATTGGCCTCGACAATTGGAATCGGCTTCGATAAATCAGAATCGGCCTCGACAATCGGAATCGGCCTCGATAATCGTAATTGGCCCGACAATCGGCCTCTACAATTGGAATCATCCTCGACAATCAGAATCGGCCTCAACAATCAGCCTTGACAATCGGAATCGACCTCAACAATTGGCCTAGACAACTAGAATCGGACTCAACAATTGGAATCGGCTTCGACAATCAGAATCGGACTCGACAATCGGAATCAGCCTTAACAATCAACCTCAACAATCAGAATCAACCTCAACAATTAGCCTCGACAATCGAAATCGGCCTCGACAATTGGCCTCGACAATCAGCCTTGACAATTATAATCGAACTCGACAATCGGAATCGGCCTCAACAATCGGCCTCGACAATCGGAATCGAAATCGGCCTCATCAATCGACCTCAACAATTGGAATCGGTATCAACAATCGGAATAGGCCTTAATAATCAACCTCGACAATCGGAATCAGAATCGGCCTCAACAATCAACCTCGACAATCGACCTCAACAATTAGCCTTGAAAATCGATATCGGAATCAGACAATGTGACTCGGCCTCGACAATCGAATCGAAATCGGCCTCAATAATCTAACTCGACCTCGACAATCGGACTCGGAATCGGTGAGAATGGGCCTAACAAGGCCTAAGGGAAGGTCACAATGTGGACATGCAACCATCATTGCCCATCAATGTGGACATTTAACCAATATTGCTCCCAATGAGTGGCCCACATAATCATCATTACATACATCATGAAGTAATTGCACATCACAATGGACCTCATATACATCACATTCGGCCCCATACAAAGGCCCCACGTATATCTCATTGGGCCTCACTCGTGGCCCTTATATACATCACTTGGGCCTCAACCCATGGGCTATCAAATACATCAAGTGGATCGCATCCATGGGCCGCACCAGTGGGCCTCATATATATATTGAGTCGGCGATATCACATGGGCCGCACCAGTGGGCCTCATATACATCAAGTGGATCGCGTCCACGGGCGGCACCAATGGGCCTCATATACACAATAGATGGGCCCTGCTCATGGGCCTTAAATACATAACATGTGGGCCCTACACATGGGTCTCATATGCATCAAATGGGCCACGTATCTGGGCCTTGTATACATCAAAAGGGGCCACGCATCATAGGCCTAATACATATCACAATGGGCCTTGCCCATAGGTCTCGAATACATCACAATGGGCCTTGCCCATGGGCCTCAGATTCAAGCAAGTGGACCCCATCATATGGGCCTTAAATACAAGGCAGGTGGGCCCTATCATATGGGCCTCAAATATACATTAGAGGTGGGCCTCAAATATACATTACAAGTGGGCCTCATCATAAGTGGGCCCCATAACATAGGCCAAAATTACAAACAGGTGGGCCCCGTACATGGACCAAAAATACATCATGATGGGCCTCATGGATGAGCCGTGCCAATGGGCCTCAAATGGGCTTAGACCACACCAAAAATCATTTTACTAATTGTAGGTGTAACATGTGTATCACTGTACACTGTCGTTCCATGGGGCACATGGCCCACTAATGATGATCGTCACTGTCTCAACATTGTCCAGGTAAATCAGCACCATCCAAACATGGTCTATGTAAATCAGCACCATCCAAACTCTTCCCATGCAAATCAACACCATCCAAACATTGCCTATGTAAATCGGCACAGTCCAAACATTGTCGATGGTGTGGATATGGAACATACAATGAGGTGGGGTCCACAACACCACCCAAACATGATCCACCACCGTCCAAACACTGTCCAGCACCGTCCAACACAATCTGGACAGTGTGGATGAAATAAATACATCATGGTGGGTATCCACATCCCTCACCAAGGATAGTGTGAATACATAAAACATAAATCAAGGTGGGTCCCACCTGCCACACGTGTCACATGTGTGGGGTGGGTCCACCCTATTAACAGATGGACAGCATGAATAATACACATATATCATGTGACCCACAGAACTAGGTGACGTCATTACACCAGCTATATTGTTGATGTGAGGCACGTCAGCCAATTAGCTTCCACAACTGGTGGGTCCGACGTAAGGCCCACCATATATATAATGTATTATATTATTATAATACTTTTATTATTATTATTATTATTATTATTATTATTATTATTATTCTAATATGATCCAGCGTCCAGATAGACGGACTAGATAGAATACATATATCAATGTGGCCCACCGTCCAAGCAATGGACAGTGAGGATCTACACACACATCACGATGGGCCGCTACACTTGTTGACATGATGCAGTAGTGGGACTCACAGAGCTTGCTGCCGTTAATACAGCAGCAGCTGTAGCTGCTGGGGTCCATGTGGATCGACGGAGTGAATATCACACATTCATCAAGCAAGTTCCACCATCCACACCTGTTGGACGATGCAGATTATGCACCAGGTGGGTCCTATCTTTACTGAACAGCCTGACCACAACACCCTCATCAGGTGTGGTCCACATGCATGGGCGATAGGATGAACCACATATATAAAAGGTGGGTCCCATGTCCAGTCCGGTTGGATGGTGTGGACACAAAATGTATACATCAGGTGGTCCCACCATCCATTGCTAGATAGTGAGGGTGCCACTCACATAAATCGTAGTGGGCCCCACGTCTAGTGGACCACGCGATCGGATGGTGTGGATTTCACATGTACCGCATGGTGCGCACCAGTGCACATATCATCATCATCATCAAAGAAAAGTAGAGAAAAGGAGAGAGAGAGAGAGAGAGAGAGAGAGGGAACGGATGGAGGAGGGGCCCCGCCACTATGGGCCCCTCTATACAAAGCATACATCAAGGTAGGTCCCACCATATGTGGACCCTTAAATCATCAAATCCAAACAAAATCACCCACCTTTGATCTTCTTAGACTTCTTCTTCCATCAACACATCCTAGAGCTCCGAGGGATGCATTTCAACTGTGGAGATGATCTTTGGGTGGTGGGATTGTGTGGTAGGGAGGTGGGCCACACCTAGCTTCCTCCTCTCCCTTGGACGTGGGTTACTCTCATAGAGCTTGGGAGAAAAATGAGAGAGAGATGAGAGAGAGAGAGAGGTGATGTGAGTGATGGAGTGATGGAGAGAGGGATGGGTGTAACGTCTCGGAAAAATCCGTACAAAGACCCAAGTGCCACCTCAGGCAGAAATCACTAAGGACTGAATCCTTTAGAAATTAAATGATAATTAATTAAGTATTAAACTAAATAATCAGTGGAATTAGCTCGAACCAATATCTATACAAACTGCAAGACCCAAAACCACTAGAATCGCTAAATCAACATTACCTAAGAACCTAGGAGCAATCTCAAAGCCCAGTTGCTCTCGGGAGCACATTAAAACTCTGTATCGGACCTGGACCGCGGGTCAAAAGTCCGGTTACCGCAAAACTATAAGGTTATGACCACCTTACTGGGTTTCATAACCATCGTGGGAATCGAGCCCGAATAATACCCAGAAATGCACAGCTAGAGCCCTGAGCAAAATATGCGAGAAACGCGAATATCTTTAGAAAGGAACTCAAACTTAAGTAAATTGGACCATTCACTTGCGGGCAAAATTTAAGACTTCAGACCATCAGATTCTAACCAAATTATACCCTTAGATCAGGAAAATTTCCCTACACATGTCAGTATACTTGTGGCCCTGATCGAGTGACGATGACCGTTGAACTGAAACAGGTCCTCCACGGTCAATTTACAAATCTGATCGGACCAAAACCTTAACCTGGCTTAGATCCATGGTTAGGGAACTTACTCCATGTCATATGCAAGTAATGGACCTCCAGATGAGACCTATTTGCCCAAAATAGACATCCTTTGGCTATAACCTACGTATACCATGGCCCTGGGGCCATTTACATCACTTTTGGGCCTATATAATGCCCTTAAGCCACCCCTCTCTCATTCCATACGAATTTTCTCTAACCCTAGGAGAGAGAAGACAGAAAAGAGGAGAAAAGAGTGGAGATCGAAGGGAAACCTTCGGGGTCTGCTGCAGTACTCCTGTTCTGCAACTCCACTCATCGAATCGCCTTTACATCTAGCTACTCAACTCGTTTCAACTCCATTTTTTGGGTAAGAAATCCTAACCCTAAACTATTTTAGGAATCCAAATAGAGAAACCGGTGAAATAGCTAACCTATTTCAATGTTTAGGTAGCCATTGTGCCATAGACAAAGACGTGTTGTACGAACCGAGTTCGTAACGAGCGTATCGACGAAAGGTGCGGACTATAAACGTTTAGGTTATGGTTTTCAAGGCTTTCAATATCAGCAATGATTTATGTCTGACTTGATTGCTACCATATGATCTTAGTTACGACTTTTTCGATATATCATGTATGTGTAAACTAGGTTGTATACTAAATGCATTTCATGTGTTTGTTGAAATGTTTGAATGAATAGGAAATTATGATTTATGCTTGCCATGACTATTAATCTAGAATTCATGTTTGTTGTACATATGAAAACTCCTTTATGAAAGGATTTTCCATAATATATGTTATAACTGATTTATTACATCTATGTTGAAATGTGTAGTCTAAGTGTTTGATAAAATATCTGAATGAGAAATTGTTTGTTGAAATATATTTAATCAGAGTGTTGATATAGGATTCTCAATTACCTTATCTATAGTTACAATTTCCTTCATGTAACCTATCTTGCTACTACGTGATTTATGGATGAAACGCCTATGTATGATAACATGTGCAATATGGTTATTAAAATGCCCGAATGAGAATTGTATTTGAATTGGTTGTTAAATATTGTTTTGACTATCATATATGAATGTCTGTTGTATTTGAGTATGACTGGGACTAATACGTAGTCCAAGCAACCGGTAACCGTTTTCGATCAAGTGGTTGAACTAGTTTCGCCACAACGGATACGTTCGATGAATCCAAGTCATACGGTGACTATCGGCAGTGGTTAGGCCACGAGGAGTGCATATGCGCTCCATGTCGATTAATTTAGCATGTGCTCGTACCAATCGAACTTGTCAAGTAACCCGATTGGCCTAATGTGTGTTTGCCATGTATGGACGCTACTGCTTGAATATAAGGTACCACTTACCAATGTAAAGCCCGTTTAACCTTGGTACCATGATCCGTTAAGACTCATGAGCCGGGCATGGTGGTATGGGACACTATGGTCAAGTTGTTGGCCTACATTGGGGTGACAAACCTCCCCATAGTGACCAGTGAGTAACCCAAACTCATGAGCCAAATACGGTGGTATGGACCCTGTATTCGAACTATCAACCTACAATCAGGTGACAAGCCTCTCGTAGTGACCTCGAGTATAAAATAGGCCTACGCGGATGGTGACAAGCCTCCCGTAGTGACCTCGAGTGTAAACTCACGAACTTGCCTATCCACTGTGAAAATTAGGGGTGATGTTGCCCTATAACTTGCCTATCGTATGAGATTAACTAGGAACGACGACCCTAGATGGATCATTGTTTGGGTAAATGATTTAAAAGGAGGTACCTTAGCTTCTCGAATCTACTATATGAATAAGCTTAATTAAGAACTCGGCTAACACGTGCATGCACCGCAATGCATGTGCTTTGGTGATGAAGGCACAGTGGAAGCAACATGTACGACCGTGAGATAATGTCGCTGAGAGAGTGCAGGCGAGGGCATTCATCATTACCACATATCATCCTTGCATTAACCAAAGTAGTTAGGGAATGTTTGTTGTATTGCTTTATCATTACTGCTTGACTGAATTGATAACATGTTAACCTTTGCGTTATAATACCACTGAGTTAATCACTCACTCCCACTCTGGGACAGTGTTTTAAAACACCAACCAGACTCTGTTGTAGATGCAGGTGGCAATGATGTCTACACTGCTGATTGGAATTTCATAAACGAGGAGGAAGAATTCTCCTATGTTCAGCTATCAAGCGGGTCTATGTAGACCATGTACTGATCGATGGGATTATAGGGACTATAAGGATTAGTTGGACATTTACATTTTTGTATTTTGTAAATTTTGGATCAACACATGTATATATTAAGCCTGGTAACATACTCATACTCCAGGATTGAGAAACACTTCTATACATTATATGCCCATCTCAGTCTTCCTCTTGCTTAACTTAATTATCTCTGGAGTATGATATACTATTTTAGTATAATCCTACTCAAGTTTAATGTACTAATATGGACAACATTTAAACATCATTATCTATGTTGCATAAGTGATGCGTTGGAACTCAGGAGTTGAGCTTCTGCTCGATCCCCAATTTTCGAGGTGTTACAATGGGTAAAGTGATGGAAAGTTGACTTTTGTGGAGGGGTGGTTGTACTTGGGGATGGAATGTGGTACTTGACATTTGATGTGATTGATTTGATATTTCTCTTGAGATTTGTAATGCGTGGCATGTTTCCTGGAACTGAACACGGGCCCACATCTCCTGGCCTGGGTATCACCTCAGCGCGTGAGACGCGGCATCGGAACTGCGGCGACGGCGCCGTTGCAAGGGTACAAGTCTAAGGTCGAGCCGACTCTGAAAAATGGGATACGACTGAGAGTCACGCGCAACTGCTAATTACAGATCGCGAGTCACCGAAATTCGACGGGGAGGACCGCGGAAGTCTATAGAACAATACGGGCTAGGATACGGGCCTCACAGGTTCGGTCGGACTGAATTATGATTGAAAATCACACTTTCTTGCTGGACAATTCTACGCAATTTTGATCGAACCGAAGTTTACTTCGGTTGGATCGAAGTTGACTTCGGTCAGACCAAAGTTGATGCTGAAAATTCTTATGAAGAAAATCTATTAAATTTAGGTCGGATCGAAGTTGGCTCACGGACCAAATTATCCTGATTTGTTGCTAGATAGTTTTCTGCAATTTCGTCGAACTGAAATGTCCTATTTTTTACTACGGATTCTGCATTCTTTCAAGCCCTTTCTTCATCCCTTTCTTCATCCTTTGTACTTGGTTTCCTTGGATCTTTGGCATATGAATTCTTCATTCTTGGTCTCCTAAGATCCATCTTTTACCTTGGTGATTCTTGAGCATTAAATTCATGCTTTTAGCATTCTTTTCAATTCAAGCTCTTAGATTCACCTTGCAACACGAACATGTATAAAATATACAATTAAGCCTTATCACATTCATAAAACTAAGATATAAATAGGGGAAAATATGTAATATTTGACATTCAACACAAAGGAAATACTTCTCTGCAAATTAAGCCAATCTTCAAGCCTCGGGGGACTGTTCAGGAGCTGCTTCCTCACTCGACCCATTGGAGCCGGACTCGACTTGTCAAAGCTGGAAAGATCCAGCTCTAGGAAGGTCTCCTTTATAGCCTCGACGCACTTGGCATAGCCCTGGCGATAGAGGGCATTTATGTCCCCCATGTATGCCTGGGAAGACTTGAACTCCTTGACGGCGTCCTCCTGAGCTTGGGCAAGAGTAGCTTGAGTTGCCACCTTTAGCTTCTCGAGCTTCACCTCAGTCCCCCCCAGCCTCTTCCCAGTCTCCCTGAGCTGCACGCTAGCTTCCTCCAGCTTTGTCGTCAGCTCGACCTCCTTTGCAGAAACCTCTTCAAGAAGCTTCCTCGCGACCTCTAGCTCGGCCACCGCAATCGAGGCCCGAGCCTCTGATTAGGCAAGCTTTTAGCTGGTCTCACCGACCTGCTCCTGCAACTGAGCAAACTCAGCAAGTGCCTTCAGTATGTGCAAGGTGAGCTACAAGACAGAGAAAATTTGGGTGAAAGACAGGCAACAGAAAACCAATATTGACCTAACTTTAGGAAAACGTACTTACCCCAAGGAGACTTGTCGTCACCTATGCAAGGGCCGATTCCGTTGGGGAGTCGAACAAGCTGCTGAACTCCGCATTGGGCATGTGCCACTCTGCCCAAGGGAGGATATCCTCGAGGTTTTGGCAAAAACTCCTACCCTGCTCTTCTCAAGCTCCAAAAGGGTGAGCTATCTCCTCCGCCCCTACAGACCGAGCTTCCATGAAGAGCTCGGGAGCTTCCTGTGCCTCGGCAGGGATAGCTATCCCCACCGTTCCATCATCATCAGAAGAGGGCTCCACCTCCATTCCCTCTCCTTCTACCTCCAGCACGATAGGGTAAGAGGGGTCGACCTTCCCCATACTCTTAGAGGAGGTCTTTCCCTTGCTCTTGGAGGAGGTCTTTTGCCTCTTCCTCTTTGGCGACCCTAGCTCCTCACAAGAGGGCGCCTGGAGCTTGGAAGGAGGCCTGAGTAGGGGATGAGCTTCAGGCATCTCCGCATCAAAAATACAAAAACACCATGTTAGGGAAATTCACAAAATTTTCCTAAGTATTGAAGCTCGGCTAGAAGTCTTGCTGAAGGTCTTACTAGTGAGCGCGCGTTCCAAACCCAAATTAAGAAGCAACTCAGGTTGGAGAAGAACTCTTCAGGACCTTTTCTCCTCTTTTAACACTTTTGCCCATCTAATCCAAGCAAGCGACCCGTTGTCGAGTAAAGGAGCGTGTTTGGGGATAACTACAATAGAAGACATGCGCAAACAAGCTCAGCAAGATCAAAGACTAACCAACAAAGGACAAGCTACAAGACCACTATATCCAAAGAATACCTACTTGGGTTGAAAAATGCTATGGGAACTAAGTGTTGATCCGAGGTCAGAGGTAGGTTGGCTACTTCCTAACACTTGAAAGCCCAGAACCACTTATCCCTCCAATTCTTGTTGGACGACGGAGGGTCGGTAATAAGGCTTCCTTTAATCCCCCGCTAAGCGGAGAGATAGTACCAGCCGGGCTGCAACTTGTTCAACTTCAGCCAGTACAAATAGAGGAACTCCGCAACAGTCAGCTCGGGTTGCTCTAGCTCAGACTGCAACACTGCGCAGCCGATTAGAGCCCTCCACCCATTGGGAATCATCTATCCCAGGGCCAGATTTAGGCAAGTGAGAAAATGCCTCACAGACCTTGCAGAGGGAGCCGTAGACCACACTGAAGGGTGACCTGGAAGATCGCGACAGTCCCCTCTGAAGGTTGGTCCGGAAGCTTGTCCGGTGAAGGGAGCTGAAGGATTACAGACTCAAGAATGTGATACCCAAGCCTGATCCGAGCCAGTTCCTCAGCACTGAGGGTCGATGGCACAGAGCTCATCAGACCCTCTTCACTAGCAATCTCTTCTGGGTCATATTTGCCGAGAGGATCTCACTCTACACTTACCAACCTCTCAGCCGAGGAACACTTCATCGTCCGTGACGCCAGGAAATTGACGTCCACCATCATAACCAACGGCGACGGTGGGTTCGACATCACAAGAGGCTGCTAGCCCCACTGTCGTCGCCAGAGGCCCCCTCCTGTGAACTAAAGGAGTCCGGCATTACAGCTCTTTATCGATGTGAGAGCCGCTGATTAAAAGGGAAAAAGAAAGGAAGGGGTAAGGGTTTGGAGCTCACCGGGGAAAAGCGGTCAGATGCCTCACGTGACCTCGAACCACGAAGTGACACGGCGTGTTTAATTACTAAAATGCCTCGAGCACCGTGATGGCTGTCATACCTAGCATTTATGACTACACAACTCAACCTAAACTATATTAGGCTTACTTTCCAGGCCACTATAGGTTGACTCAAAAAGTAAGGGGGGCTTACTGTTAATTGAAAAAATAGCAAGTCGTTAGGTCGACTTATGGAATGGACCAACTCTACTAAATAGCACGAGCCCTTTATGTTCAGAGCCCTAACGGGTGCTACTTCCAACAACAGGCCAACTTTTAAGGAGGTCGATGTAGTTGTGAGGACACTCAAACAGGATGCAACTGTAAGTCCACTTAAATGGCTAAATGTCGACCTAGCCTATAGGTCGGCCATAGCTTGACTATAAGTCGGACATAGCTCAACCAATAACTCAATCGTAACTCAAGCAGGGCTCGGTTATAGCTCAGCTATAGCTCGAAATAACCTCTACAGAGCAGCTGTTGGCTCAACGAAAAGCTATAGGAACAATCCACGAACCAATAGTCTGAAGGTCTCTCCAACTGCCTGAAGATCTCTCCTAAGATCATCGGAGGATCAGATCAGATCCCGAGAACTTCAAGATCTAATGAGGATCCTGAATGGATCTCTAAATAGGATTCGTCTCTAATGTAATGGAGAAGACTCTTTATTGCATACGTCTTCCCTCTCCTATAAGTAGAGGTACCCCCAGCCAAAGTAAGGTACTCACATTCATACCCTAGTACTCAACTGGTGACTCTTTTCCTAAAGAGATCTTACCCTACAAAAGATCCAAGGTCCTAACTTAGGCATCGGACGGTCCCCTATATGAGTTAGGGCCTCCTTTGTCTCTTATTTTTCTTTGTGCAGGTCTTGACGGGTTAGCCAGGGAGGGACTGTCGAAAAACTGCATCAACATTTCCTATTTCAGTTGAGTAGTATATATATTGGGTATAATCAAGATTGGGGAGCAGATTAGGGCTTTCTAAGGTGTTCTAAAAGGTTCAAGGGCATAATTAGGGTTTCAAAGGAGATTTGAGGGTTGTTCGAATTGGTAAGATCTACTACCTCTTGTAATTTTGCTTTCATGGTGCATTACTCGTCGTTTTGTGCTGTAGTTTTTTTTTTACGCAAGGATTTATTCACGTAAAATTCAGATTGTCTTCTTGTTGTTTTTAACCTATGATTTCAGCACAACATGGTCAAGAACAAAGGAAAGGAAGATGAAAAAGGAGAAACCACATCTAGAAAAATCAAAACATATACTCCTTATCCGCATTCTACTGTCAGGGCAAACGAATTTACCTTTGATCGATTTGTTAAATCTAGTCTCATAGAGCCATACGGGATTGACATTTATCTGGAATCAATGGGGTGGGATAACGTCCTTTACTTAGGAGGAAAAATACAATATGACCTTATGTATCAATTCTTGAATTCTTGTCATAATACTCAAGATGATACTCCATCAATCAACATCAATTACATGAACCAAACCAAGGAGATCACTCCTTTGATGTTGGGACAACTTCTGAATCTTTCAGTCACACATACCTCACCAACTGATTGTTGCTTAAATGATCCAAGTGTCTGGAAAGAAGTGACCAGAACACTGTGTAGTGACTCAATGATACCCAGATATAGAAGGAACTACCTATCTTCATTGCATCTGGAATCTACAACAAAAGTGCTTCACGAGATACTGAGTACCAATGCATATCCTTGTGAAGTTTCTGGAGATATTCTCTCACCAATTGTTTTAAATACTCTATGTGATATCTATCGAAGAACTGAAATATATCTACCTACTCTAATTTTGAAACAATTAATTCAAGTTGTCAAAGGTTTTCACCACACAAGTATTCCTTTTGCAAGCATCATCTACAAACTTTCCAAGTTTCTAGCTATGCCACCTACTTGTGATACAATATATCATGCAGTATACCTTACCAAGAAAACACTACTAAAAGCACTTAAAGTCCATCATGAATGCAAGGGTAAAGAAGAAACTTAAGACACTCCCATGGCCACTGGCTAGGATTCTTGTCGCACCCTAGTGCCTACACCAAGTCCATTATCAGTCAGTACTAGGCATCTTCTTCCCCAGAATGATCCAGCTCGTTAACTTCTTAAAGGGCAGTCAAATATAGAAGCCCATCTCCGGCAGTGTGAAAATTGACTCTCCAAGATTGAACTACGTCTTGACGCTCTTTAACATACTAAGGAGCACATCACTGAATTACTTCTGACTTGTCGCCTTTATATCCCTCCATACGAGGGTGGATTGTCCAAATGATTTGTTTTTGTGTTATTGTTGAATCATAGTACATTTTCTCTTTTAGATAATTATGCCCCTAAGGGCTTGTTGGTTTTGGATGATGGATTATTCTACCCAATCTTGGGGTAGTAATTTTGATGAATCGCTGATGATATCTATTTTTGTTCATGTTAGATATTCCTTTTATGGTTATCTTTTCTATCTAACATATGATTTGCCTACATATGATGATATATCTCATTATTTGGATGGTCTTTATGCTTATATCATTATATAATTTATCTGTTCTATTCTCTTACCCTATGGATTATCATCTCTATGTTATTGGATTACTTCTTAGTAAATCCTTTACTGACAAAAAGGGGGAGAAGAAACCTACCCACCAAAATAATATTTGTTTTCTGCAGAAATTGCCCTTTCCCTTATTGCAAGTTATTCTTGGTAGACACTAAGGGGGAGCAGCATGGTTTTGTATTACATGTCAAGTGTTGAGTTGTAAATTTCACTTTTGATAATGAATCTTTTATTATTTTGGTATGTCATTGGTATGGACCATGACATGGTCATAGGTTAGGTTGTTTTTATTACGTAATTAACAAAGGGCGAGATTGAAAGTGCACCCACCTTTGCACACTCGTTTGTCAATCATGTGACTAGTTGTGTCAAGTAGTCGAATGAGTTCTTGGCAAATGAAGAACAGCGATGCAACTAGATCAGAAAGCACCAAAGCTACATTGAAGACTGTTTCGAATAAGAAACAAATGCATTTGATTTGAGAATTTTATTCACTTAATAATTAACAAAAGAAGACGAAGAAGATAACCCCAACATTTATTCATTCTAAATTCTTTTACATCATTTCTCTCCTTTGATTCTAAAATAGAATATTCATAGAACCATGATACAAAGCAAATGTATCATATATCTAGATCACTCCTTTGATCAAATCTGAAGCTTTTTATTAATCTTTAATTGCTGGAGAAACTATACATATGTCACTTTAAAGGAGAAACATTATTGTGTGTTATCGGTACTTTGTGCAGGAGCAATGTGCACTGGAACACTATGCTGGAGGGTACTGTGCACTGGCAAGCACTGTGCACTGGCGAGCACTATGCACTAGCGAGCACTGTGTGCTACAGCTTGTTGTGTGCTGACAGTGTTGTGCGTTGACAGCATTGTGGGCCACATAGTACTTGTTCCGCACAAAAGGTGCAAACTCTACCTCTTTCTCTCTAAAGTCTCCTCCCCTTCTTCCTCTCTTCTTGAACTTGGTACTAATGATCCCTTTAGAGGAGTCACAGGGTATTTATAGCCCTCTCACATGAGTGAATATGCCACATATTCATCGTGTAGTATTTATTGTGTGCCAATCCCCTCTGTGCGGACCTGAATGTGTGGCCTCCACTGTGTAACATCCACTGCGCGACTTCCATTGTCTGGACTCCATTGTACAGGTTCCACTGTGCGACTTCCACTACGTGACTTACATTATGCGGACTCCACTATGTGACTTCCACTGTGCGGACTCCATTGCGCAACTTCCACTGCATGACTTCTACTGTGCAAACTCCATTGTGCGGACTAGCCTATTAACGCACAATGCCTTTGCGTGCTATAAAAGTTCTCTCTCTCTCTCTCTCTCTCTCTCTCTCTCTCTCTCTCTCTCTCTCTCTCTCTCTCTTTTATGCCCCAACAGATGCCCCCTTGATCTTGAATTTTTTGACTTATTATCTATAAAAAATAAAAAATGCAGGATCAATACTGCAATATTCTAATTAATTTTTGCTCCTTTCTTTCCATTGTGCACTTTTTACCATATTGCGCACAATGACTTATGCACTATGAATTGCGCGCACTGGTTTGTGCACATTGGTTTGTGCGCTAGCTTGCGCACACTAGTTTACGCACACTAGATCACACACACTAGATTGCATGAGCCTATAAATATAGAGTCAGCACTTGCTTTCTTCACTCGGCTTAACTTCCCACTCGTCCAAGTCTTTTTTTTACACGTTGAACCTCGTTGTGCACAATAACAGGTAGTGCACAATGACTTCTTACACACAATGACTTCTTGCACACAGTGGATTCTACACACAATAACCCTGCACATAATGGATTCTACACATAATGGCTTCTTGCGCACAATGGACTTTACCCACAGTGCAGACTTACACATAATCGGAACTTACTTTCTTCCTGCGTGCAGCAAGATTTGCTCTAATCTTTCAATTTCTGAAACTTTAGAATTCTCATGCATACTTCGAACTTATTTCCCTAATTTTAACTTACTCACTGACTTTTGTGTATTTGTAAATTTCGCATATCTTCGATGGCTAGCTTTAAAAGACCCCATGCTTCCCCAAATACTGCTGGAACCTCAGACTCTCAACCTGTTGAGGCTCACAATCAGAAAAAACCTAGATCTACCGAAGGTTATTCTTCCTTCTTTAAGGAACCTGCTCCTTCAATCATCAATTTCGCTAACCGCATCCAACGTTTATCCGACCACATTCGCATGGCTATCCTGATGAGAGAGATAGAGGGACCTCCCACTGAAGGCCAAGAGTCTGATTGGGACAACTGGCTAAAATCCACTACCAATCTCTAAACAGACGACACCCGTCTGGCCCTTGTCGAATCTTCCCCCTCTCCAGAGATTTCAAAGAAAGCAAGGGAAAAGAATAAAGATAAAGCCTTCTAAGAGAAAAATCTAGGAGCACAACAAGAGATGCTTTTAGAATGCCTGGGATACAATCAAATCTATTACTAACGCCATCAAATTCCGCAATCCCTACAAAGATGAGACTATCATCATCCCCTTACACCTCTAGCGTCATCTGTCAATACTCTAAAGTGAACCAACCGACTATATGACACAAAACTGACTCTTGTATGTGTCCAACTGGGTCATCAAAGAGCTAAAAATCCTCAAGGGTTATCTCACGGAGAAATGCCCAATCTAAAAGACCGAGCAGATATCATACATGCACTTCCTTACACCATGTTACAACCCTCATGCCCTATATCCCACTCATTACTTCGAGACGATTCAACAACGTTTTCGTGATCGTGACTCCCTGTGGGGTAAAGATGAATTTAGAACATGAGGTCTTTGGGCTGACCGTCCATACTATAATGCATGGGCCAAGGTGATCCTGAAGAAGTATAAAGATGTTCTCATTGCAGTAAAGATATACTATGTTATAGAAGCCACTTCAGAGTTCTTTCACAAGGATACCATGATTTACAAGGGCTTTCTGAAGTACTAGTCTTCTACTACAAATTCTTTTCACCTCTTGGTTGGTGAAGTAAGTATCAATCTGTGGGATCTACATAGGATGGTAGGTTTGCCTATCTCAGGATCTTTTCTATACGAGTACGTTCCTACGAACAAAGAATTTTCTTATGTTGCCCCCAATAGGGTGCCCAAGATTTCAGCATCTACCATTGAACTCTTCCACGAAATGTCTTGCTTTCCCGATGTTCATAAGATATCCCCTCTTCAATGGCTCGCGCATTTCTCACGATACCTATTGTAAACATTTCAACATTCCTTTTCTCTTTTAGATAAAATTTCTCACACATGTATATATATCCTTATTTCTCTTCTTCTTCTTCTTTTTTAAGGTTCCCTGGCAGTCATTGCGCCGAGTTGGAAGCAACTCGCAAAAAGATAAAGGGCTCGGCCAAATTCATCACTAAGACCGAGTTAGCTACTTTCTTGGCTTATTAGTTAAGCTTGGTCGTCCTTCCTAGTTCGAAAAGCTCAGACTCTTTTTGACCAACTTTATTCATAGCGGCAAGCGCTATGGCTGAAAGCAGGAAAAAATACTCTCTAGCTCCTCCTATATTATGTTCTCTATATGTAGCCTTTAGACATGCTACAGTGCATTGCTCAAGCCCAGCAATTAAAGCCTCATCCTCTTTCACCTCATGGCCCTATTTCTCCAGCTGGCTCGACATTTACTTCCCTTAGACTTATGGTGACCCAAAGAAGGCTTATGTCCATCCCGAACATCTGCCCTTACGGCATTTCCTTAAGCGAAAGATGATAAAGAAGGGGTATGACTGGATAGTGGATACGATTGAAAACATAGAATCTATTGATTTCTTTCTGTTCTATTTGGACTACCAGGCTGAAGATAGGGAGGTTGAAGATAACAACAACTTGGAACCTATTGAGAGGACCTTCTTTGTAAGGCCCGTATCCTAGACCGTACCGTTCTACAGGCTTCTGTGGTCATCCCAGTCAAATTTCAGCAACCCACGATTTGTTACTGACATTTGCATGCAATCTTGAGTCATGTCCCGTATATCAGAGTCGGCGCAACCCGAGACTTGTACCCTTACGACCGTGCCGTCGTCGCGGTTCTGACACCGCATCTCTCACACTGAGGCGATACCCGGGCCAGAAAATGTGGGCCCACATTCAGTTCAAGGAAAAATGCTACACGTTGCAATCCCAAGAGAAATATCCCATCAATCACCTCTCATGTCAAGTACAAAACCCCATCCCCAAGCAACCCCAAAGTCAAAGCAACCCATCCCTCACATGTCAAAGTACACATCACCCATCATTCACCTTTTCACCCACCACCCTCTTACATCACTCACACCTCTCTCTCTCATCTCTCTCTCTCATTTCCTCCCAAGCAACCCACGTCCAAGCAAGCTCCATGAGAGAGAGCTTTGTGTGGCCCACTTTCTATCTCCCATCTCCACCATCCAAGTTTCATCTCAATCGTTGGAATTGTTCCTTTGGAGCTCTAGCATGCGTTGATGGAAGAAGAAATCCAAGAAGATCAAAGGTGGGTGGTTTTTGTATGATTTTGATGATTAGAGGGCCAACATATGGTGGGACCCATCTTGATGTATGCACTATAATGAGGGGTCCATAGTGACAAGGTCCCTCCATCATGTCGTCTCTCTCTCTCTTTCTATTTTTCCTTTACGACTCACCTTGATTGATGAATTGGATCCACACCGTCTATTGTGGCAGCCACCTTGCTGCCCACAATGGAACCCACCTGATGTATGTCCCTTGCTGCCATTTGATCTATGTACTTTACCCATGTAGGTCAGTGGCAGTGGGGCCCACATGCCACGTGCATGAAATCTAGACCGTCCACCCAATGTGGGTCCCACGCAGCATGCAGCTGCTGTTGCAATCACGTCAGCATCCTCAGGGGGTCCCATAAGGAGATATATGTTATGATCCAAACTGTCTGTCCATTTGTGCCCCCCCACCCGCTGTACATGTGCAATATCTGCACCGTTCATCTACTGTGTAGCCCTGCCATGATGTATTTGTAGTCATGTCATCCATCAGGTGGGATGTGCAGACCCCACCTTAATGTGTGTTTCGTATCCACACCGTCTAGAGATGCCTGGACGACGCTATTTGTATGTGTATTATATATTATATAATATATTACATATAATATATAGTATTATATTATATATTATGTAATATAATATATATCATATATTATATCTGGTGGGCCCCACGTGGGACCCACCTTTAATATATGTATTTTGATATGCATTGTCCACCTGGATGGTGCCTGGTTGTCACGTTGTTGCATGTGTGGCCACGTGGGTGGGATCTCACCCTGATGTATGTTTTATCTAAACCATCCTTTCATTTGGAGGTGTGGGCCCACCCTACACGCGTGGCACATGTGGGGGTGGCACTGGCCTTGGCAAATGCATTGTATATCCACACCGTTTGTCCATTTTATTGGACTAGTGCGCCACACATGTGGACCACCTTAATGATGCAGATTGCTGGTGTACCTCTCACCAGCAATATAGCTGTTGTACTGAGCAGTTCTGTGGGTTCCACATGTGATATGTGTTAGATCTGAACCATCCATCCATTTGGCGAGCTCATCTTAAGGGATGAGACTAAAAATGAAGCAGATCTGATGGTCAAAAGGACCACACTGCAGAAAATAGTGTTAAGTGAACGTCCACCATTGAAACCTTTTTTAGGGTTATGGAAGTTTGGATCAATATGAGATTTATTTCCTCTTAATCCAGGTCTTCATGACCTTATGATCAGGTTGGACAAAAAATAAAGTGGTGGGCCCTACAATTTAAGCGATGAAAATCATTATCCCCACTGTTATTTGTGGTATGGTCCAGATGATCTTTCGATCCGCCGCCATTTATGGTGCGGCCCATGTATTATGGCCCACCTGATGTATATGGGCCCATTGGTGCGGCCCATACGATGTGGCCCATTTGATGCATGGTGGCCCATTGGTGCGGCCCATTGATGCAGCCCACTTGACGTGTATGGGGCCCATGTGCAGGGCCCACCTGTTGTGTATTTTTGGTCCTTTTTCACGTGGCCCATTTAGTGTATCTGAGGCCCAGATGCAAGGCCCATTTGATGCATATGAGACCCATGTGTAGGACCCACATGTTGTGTATTTGATTTGATGTATTTGAGGCCCACATGATGCGGCCCACTTGATGAATATGAGGCCCATTGGGACATATTTGAGGCCCATGGGTTGAGGCCCAATGTAATGTATATAAGGACCATGAGTGGGCCCAATGAGACATATGCAAGGCCTTTGTGTGGGCCGAATGTGATGTATATGAGGCCCATTGCAATGTGAGATTCCACCATGATGTATGATGTTATGACGACCACTGCTTGGGAGCAATGTTGGTTGAATGTCCACATTAATGGGCAATGATGGTTGGATGTCCACATTGTGACCTTCCCTTAGGCCTTGTTAGGCCCATTCTCACCAATTTCGAGTATCGAGGCCGATTCCAATTATCGAGGTTAATTCTGATTATCGAGGCCGAGTATCGATGCCTATTCCGATTCTTGAGGCAGATTCAGATTGTTAAGGCCAAGTATCGAGGCCGATTCTAGTTTGTCGAGGCCGATTGTATAAGCCGATTCCAATTATCGAGGCTGAGTATCGAGGCCGATTCTGATTGTCGAGGTCGATTGTATAGGCCGATTCTGATTGTTGAGGCCGAGTATCAAGGTTGATTCTGATTTGTGGAGGTCAATTGTATAAGCCGATTCCGATTATCGAGGCCGAGTATCGAGACCGATTGTATAGGCCGATTCCGATTGTCGAGGCCGATTCTGATTGTCGAGGCCGAGTATCGAGGCTAATTCCGATTTGTCGAAGCCGATTGTATAGGCTGATTCTGATTATCGATGTCGATTCTGATTGTCGAGGCCGAGTATCGAGGCCGATTTCAGTTTGTTGAGGCTGATTATATAGGCCAATTCCGATTGTCGAGGCCGAGTATCGAGGTCGATTCTGATTGTTGAGGCCAAGTATCGAGGTTGATTCCGGTTTGTCGAGGCCAATTGTATAGGCCAATTCCAATTATCGAGGTCAAGTATCGAGGCCGATTCTGATTTGTCGAGGCCGATTGTATAAGTCGATTATGATTTGTTGAGGTCGATTGTATAGGTCGATTCCAATTGTCGAGGCTGATTGTATAGGCCGATTCCGATTTGTCGAGGCCAATTCCGATTATCGAGGCTAAGTATTTAGGCTGATTCTGATTTGTTGAGGCCGATTGTATAGGCCGATTCCAATTGTCGAGGCCAAGTATCGAGGCCGATTCTGATTGTCAAGGCCGATTTTGATTTGTCGAGGCCGATTATATAGGCCAGTTCTGATTGTCGAGGCCAATTCCGATTGTCGAGGCTGAGTATCGAGGCTAATTCCGATTGTCGAGGCCAATTGTATAGGCCGATTCTGATTGTCGAGGCTGAGTATCGGGGCCAATTTTGATTTGTCGAGGCCGATTGTATAGGCCAATTCTAATTGTCAAGGCTGAGTATTGAGGCCGATTCCGATTTGTCGAGGCTGATTATATAGGCCGATTCTGATTGTCGAGGCCAAGTATCAAGGCTGATTCCGATTTGTCGAGGCTGATTGTATAAGCCGATTCCAATTGTTGAGGCCGAGTATCGAGGCCGATTATATAGGCCGATTCCGATTGTCGAGGCCGAGTAGTGATGCCGATTTCGAGTGGCAATTCCGATTGTTGAGGCCGATTTCGATTGTCAAGGCCGATTTCGATTGCCAAGGCCGATTGTCGAGACCTATGTGATGTATATGCGGCCCATATTTAATGCCCATTGTGATGTATATTCAGCCCGTGTTTAAGGCCTAATGTGATGTATATGATGCCTATGTGATGAGGCCCATTGTGATGCATTTGAGGGCCAGGTGATGGAGGCCATTGTGATAAATGTTAAGCCCATATGAAAGGCCCATCGTGATGTGTATTAAGCTCTTAAGTGAGGCCTATGGTGTTGTATATCAGGCCCTTTGTGAGGTCATGGGTCCACTATATGTTAGGCTCTATGTGGGCCACCCCTTGGGGGCGATGTTGATTAAATGTCCACATTGTCGAGGCCGATTGTTGATGCCGATTATTGAGACCAGTTATTGATACAGATTATGAGTATGTGATAGCATAGCATCATAATATATGCCCATACACATCATTTGCACATTTGTTATGAGGTGTAATTGACCATTGCATATGTTATAGGGCAGGTTGTTCATGGGGTTCCCTGATAAGTGGAGTTGCCCCACATGAGCGCATGGTATGCGCAGGATTAATGCATGATTAGACTGTGTGACTCATGCATCTCGCATTTGTGTGACATGACCACCGTATGCCCTAGCGACATTAGGGTCATAGCCTCCACAGGTATTTCGTGGATGGCCAGATGAGACACTGAAAATCTGTTCTACATGAGGTACTATAGATATCTGAAAAGGCCAAGCTATATGTCCTAGAGGGGGGGTGAATAGGACAATGCCAAATAAAAACTTATAACAGCGGAATTAAAAAGAAAATGATAGCCAAAATAAATTACAATGCAAAAAAGAAAAATAACCTCAAAATTCAGATCTTGAGAGGTTGATACAAATGTTATTCTAAGGACAACCTTACACCAAAAACCAGAGTTTATGGTAGGACAACCTTATTTCTAGAAAGGTCTTTCTATCAAATCTCAAATCGAAGAGGAATACAGAATTAAATACAAACTGAATTGAAATAACTTGTAATCAAAAATGTATTGTTCTAGGGACAGCCATACACCATAAAAATGGCAGGGCAACCTTGCTGGAACAACTTTCAAAAGAAATTGTAAATCAAGCTGAAAAAGAAATAGCAGAAAATAAATTCTAAACTATTACAACATTCTCACAATGCTTGAATTAAATGATTACAACATTCACCACCATACATACATCCCACAAAAAAAATAATTAAAGATTAGAAGAATAAATCAATCAACCACAACACAAGGGTTTATAGTGGTTCGCCTGTGTGTTCACCAACTGTTAAACAACAGCCACACAAAATGCTACTCCACTCCTAATATCCTCACACAGGGGATATTAGCGTTCACTAAAAATAGGTTTTCCCAGGTTCACCCGAAACCTTTACAATTGTGTCTTTGTATGTGGGCTTACACAATTAAAAAAACCCCACTTCTGAGTTTTCCTAGCTCTCCTCAGATAACCAATACAACAAGATTTTTTCTGAGAAATCTTGAAAGAAACCAAAACAGAAAGGAATTTACAATTAAATGTAAAATACCTGATTATCTCCTTCGTTGTAGCAGCCCGGTAGAACCAAATCAGAGTAGATGATTGAATGTCCAAGTTCAATGTCCAGTACTTAATTACAATGGTTCTAATTCTAATAGATTTTAAATTAAACCAAATAGGGCTTGCCTTAATTGATTTTGATTCCAAAGAAAGGGAATAATAATTCCTCTTATCAAATCAGATTGGAATAGCAGAAACAAAATCAATTAAAATAAAGCTAAGGAAAGAGAATATTAAATAAGCACACTTAGCTTAGATGGAGCACAGAATTATCTCTCAGAAGTTCGACGAAGATTGGCTTGAACAGATTAATTAAATCGATGATTTCTTCTGAGATTCGTGCACTATTTATAAGTGAGAAGATCAGGTCTTCGACTGGTCTAGAGTGCTCTTCGACTAGTCGAAGCAATAACAAATATTTGAAAAATCCGGCAGGATATGCTCTGACCGTTCTACGACTGGTCGAAGATTTCCTACGACCGGTCGTAGGTCACCTACGACTGGTCATAGGTCTCCTTCGACTGGTCGTAGGTCCTGTAAAACTTCACTGGAATTCGAGTCGAAGATTTTCGACTGGTCGTAGATGCAGTCGACACTGTTCCTACGACTGGTCGAACAGATTCCTGGACTAGTCGAAGCCTAACAGATTTTATCCGAATTTGTAACAAACTTACAACTGATAGAGGATTTTCTTAGACTGGTCGGAGCAAGTCTAGGACTAGTCGAAGAAGGCCTAGGACTAGTCGAAGAACAGACTATTCACATGTAAAATAAACATTCGGTTTATGTATCTGAAATGACCTTCTTCTAAGGTCAACCTATGGTCAATCAAACCTCAATCATGAAGTAAAGGACATTGAAACATTCGGAACAAGTGACCTTAAAGAATGAGTCTTGAAGTCTTGATGTAGATCAATCTTGAAATCTTCATGTAGCTCAATCTTGAAAGGGTCTTGAGTTCTTTACCAACTGCCTTGTACTCTTCTTGAAGTCTTACCTTGTGAACTTTGCTTGTTCATGAATGTTGATCCTTGAGAGAACTTCACTTATGCAAGTAATATATAACATAACAGTGATTTTGGCACCACAAATTTGACAACAGACAGGGATATAAATTATAGCACTTACAATCTCCCCCTTTGTCAAATTAGTGACAAAACACATAACCAAGATAAACAAAAGTAAAACAACTGTTAATACCTGCAAATCAATATTCAATATTCAATATTCAACATTCAACCAGTTTCATTCAAACATTCAACCAGATCAAACATATACTCAAGATCAAACATATACTCCCCTTGACTCCCCCTGAGTAACATAACCAAAGCTACTCCTCTCATAATCACATTAAGAACAAACCATTCTCCCCCTTTTTGTCACAATATGACAAAGGAGAACTAAAGAAAGGAATTCATGAGAGTAAACATGAGGAGGTAAGCATAAAACATGAGTATAGCAAAAGAGTGATAGCATCACATAAAATAAATATCCAGCATTCAACATAGAAAGAATCCAACTCAAAATCAGCCAAGTGCTAAGTTATAAAGTTATTACAGACCAGAAAACTCATTAAAACTAGTCAGAACTAGAACTTGATGACGGAGCAGGAATAGAGGGATCAAGTTGGTGCATGCCTTTGTTCAAGCGCCTAAGATATTTGCGCATGTACTTGAATTGCAAATCATGAGCAACAGACATGTTTTCCAACTTAACATTTATATTCTCAACTTTACCTTCTAATGCACTCAGACGTGCATCAACTTCAGATGGTACAAAATCTGGATCATTTGCTGAGTCAGAATCCAGTTCCTCAAAACTGTCATCCATATTAATGTCAACACCAGCTTCTTCAGGACCACCACCACCACCACCACCTTGTTCAGGAAGCAGATCCAACTTCATCTTATTGATATTAGTATTGTTGAAGATCAGATGATGGATTGGTGCCTCATCAACAGGCATATCGACTAACATATGTGTAGCCAATACAGTCATAAAATAGGCAAAAGGAATGTCACTATGACCAGGATGGAGTCAAAAATGAAGAATGAAATGACAGATTAAGGATGGCAAACAAATCTGAGTACCATTGGAAATAGCATGGATAACACGAACCATAAACGAAGTCAAGTCAGATTTATTACCCGAACGAGGATACAGATTAGACACAAAGATTCTGTGGAGAATTCTGTATTTGGGTAACAAATACCTTGCGGGGAGCGCATTCCCTTTTTGAGTCCATTGAACATCCATGTTGCACAAGTCTCTAGTGAGCATGCATTTTTCAGCCATTGAGGGTTTATCAGTTAAATTATGAATAGGAATACCCTCATCATTCACAGGAATGTCCATAAGGGCTGAAATTAAATGACGATCAACGTCAAAAGGCCCTTCTCTAGTAGAAATTTAAAAAGTTAAATTATCCTGTGAGAAAGCACTAATACATGTAAACATGGATTGGGCAATGGACCGGTATGCAGGCCCACCCCAATGCAATAAGTTAACCCAACCTACAGCTTCAAGCATAGGAAGGATGTCAAAAGGTGCAATATGATTAACATCAACAGGATGTTCAACAATAACATTACGTGATCTAATGTCCTTAACATATGATGGATCATCATTGGGAACAAGAAGATGACGTTTAGAGATAGCGGTCGATCTGGAGGAAGAAGAAGGACCACGGGAAGTAGTTTTTCTACCTCTAGAAGCCATTTGCAACAAGGATTTCAAAAAAATAGGAAGTTGCAAAGGATTGAGAAGTGGGTTTAATCAAAACAGATTTTTCACAATCCAAACCCCAAATCTCAATGATTTTCAAAATAGAAAGCTTCAAGAGAGAAAAGGAAACAATCTAGACACAAATCTGCAAGAAAAATGGGATTTGGAACACTAACCTTGAAGAACTTGAAGGATGGGTTCGACAAGTCGAAGTTCGGCTCCAAGGAGAAGAAAGAAGAAATGAGGAAGAAAGTGAAAAATCCCCAATTTGAAGTGAAACCCGTGTTCCATGACTGGTCGTGGGTATCTACGACCGGTCGTAGGACGACTGGTCGTGTATACTCACGACTGGTCGAAGAAACCCCAAAAATTCAAATTTCTTGCAAATTATACAAAATTTGGAATTCAATCTAGCAAATATATACACTATAATACAAGTAAGCATAAATAATCAATTTAAAATGCACATGCCAAGATCAAATTTCATCTTTTTGAACCTGCTTTTATCAAGAGGTTTTGTGAAAATGTCAGCTCGTTGATCTTCAGTAGGAATATATTCTAGAGATATAACTTTTTCTTCTACTAATTCCCTTATATAATGAAATCTAATGTCAATGTGCTTAGTACGAGAATGCTGAATAGGATTTTTTGAAATATTTATCGCACTGGAATTATCACAATGTAATAACATAGAATCATGTTTAATTCCATAATCACTTAGCATTCGTTGCATCCAAACAAGCTGTGTACATGCATTACCAGCTGCGATATACTCAGCTGTTGAAAGTGATATAGAATTTTGTTTCTTACTAAACCAGGAAACTAGACAATTTCCAATAAAAAAACAACCACCACTGGTTGATTTTCTATCAACTAGATTACCAGCCCAGTCAGCATCCGAGTACCCAGCTAATTGGACATTAGTTTCATGAGGATACCAGAGACCGAGATTTACAGTACTTGCGACATATCTAATAATTCGCTTGACAGCAATCAAGTGAGATTCTTTTGGATCAGATTGATATCTTGCGCAAATACCAACACTTAGAGAAATATTAAGTCTACTAGCAGTTAAATATAACAAACTACCAATCATACTCCGATAAAGTTTTGAGTCAACATTTTTACCATTAGAGTCCTTTGAGAGTTTCAGGGTAGTACTCATAGGAGTATCAAAATTCTTGCCATTCTCAAATCCAAATCTCTTGATTAGATTCAAAGCATACTTAGATTGAGAAATGAATATTCCTTCAAATTGTTGCTTTACTTGCAATCCAAGGAAATAAGTCAATTCCCCAACCATGCTCATTTCGAACTGTGATTTCATCAAATCTGCAAACTTAGTAGTCAAGTCAGTACAAGTTGATCCATAAATGATATCATCAACATAAATCTGTACCATTAAGATATGATCATTATGTTTTTTAACAAACAGAGTTTTATCGACAGATTCCATTTGAAAATTATGACTTAAAAGAAATTTCGTTAGTTTCTCATACCATGCCCTAGGTGCTTGTTTTAATCCATAAAGTGCCTTTTTAAGCCGATATACATGATCAGTATTTTTAGAATCTTCAAATCCCATCGGCTGTTCAACATAGACTTCTTCATGTAAATTGCCATTTAGAAAAGCACTTTTTACATCCATCTGATAGATCTTTATCTTTCTAAAACATGCAATGGATATAAATAGTCTGATAGATTCAAGACGTGCTACTGGTGCAAAGGTTTCATCAAAATCAATCCCTTCAATTTGAGTATAACCTTGTACCACCAATCTAACCTTGTTTCTAATTATATTTCCACATTCATCAGACTTATTTTTGAAAATTCATTTTGTTCCAATGATGTGTTTATCTTTAGGTCTTGGTACGAGATACCAAACATCATTTCTTATGAATTGGTTGAGTTCATCTTACATCGCAACAATCCAGTTCTCATCAGCCAGAGCTTCTTTTACGTTAGATGGTTCAATTTGGGATGTAAAACATACATAATTACATATATCCTCAAGTTGTCTACGGGTGCGAACACCGGTGAGAGGGTTTCCAAGAATTTGAGTGGTTGGATGATCTTTAACAGTCCTCAACTCAGAATCAGTCTGATTCGATGAAGTATCGGGTTTTTCAATGATTAGTACTTCATCATTATCTGAATTAGAAATTGGTGTGTTTAAATGATCATCAATGACAACATTAATGGATTCTTGAATCACACCAGTCCTTTTGTTTGAGACCCTATAAGCTCGACTGTTTAAGGAATATCCTAGAAAGATCCCTTCATCACTCTTTGTATCGAATTTTTCCAAATTTTTACGATCACGTAAAATATAGCACTTGCTGCCAAAAACTCGAAAGTATTTAACAGTAGGCTTTTTATTGAACCACAATTCGTAAGCCGTTTTATTTTTATCTTTGCTAGTGTAGACTCGGTTAATAATATAGCAAGCTGTGTTGACTGCTTCAGCCCAAAGATTTTTAGAGAGCTTCATGCTATTCAACATGACATTAGTCATTTCTTGAAGCACCCTATTCTTTCTTTCAACAATTCCATTTTGTTGTGGAGTTTTGGGAGCAGAGAATTCATGTAATATTCCTTGGTCGGTACAGAACTTTTCAAAATTGCTATTCTCAAATTCAGATCCATAATCACTACGAATTTTACTGATTTGAGAAGATTTTTCAGTTTGAATCCTTTTGAGAACTTTTCTTACTTCTTCAAGGGTTTCAGATTTGTCCCTTAAGAAGACTACCCACGTATATCTGGTAAAGTCATCAACTATTACCAGGATATACTTTTTCCCACCACGACTTTCTGTTCTAGTAGGTCCTATCAGATCCATGTGAAGAAGTTCGAGTGGTCTTGATGTGGTATTTGAATTCACCTTTTTGTGTGAGTTCTTTGTTTGTTTCCCTATCTGGCACTCACCACATATTTTATCTAATTTCTGAAGTTTGGGTAAACCTCTTACAAGTTCTCGTTTGCTCAATCGATATAAATTTCGATAATGTACATGTCCAAGACGTTTGTGCCATAAATCAGTTTCGTCTGTATGGACCATGTAACATGTTTGATTAGATGAGCTGGATTCACTAATAATATAGCAATTTTCAGAGGTTCTACGTCCAGTTAATATTACAGAACCCTTATTGTTTAGTATTTCACAGCTTTGATTAGAAAACCGAACATTATGGTTATTATCACACATTTGTGATATACTAAGCAAGTTGTGCTTTAGGCCTTCAACGTATAAAACATTTTTAAACACCGGAAGATTAAAAAGTTAAACCGTACCTTGGCCTATAATCTTGCAGTTGCTACCATCACCAAATGTGACTGAACCATCAGTCATATCTTTCAGATCGGTGAATAAAGCTTTGTCACCTGTCATATGCCTAGAGCATCCACTGTCTAGGTACCACTTTGAATGACTTGTTGCTTTAAAAGCAGTGTGAGCAACCAAGCAGGTAACTTTAGGAACCCATTTCATAACTGTTTTGGGTTTAGGAACATAGTTGGTCTTCTTTTGTGTATA
This sequence comes from Magnolia sinica, assembly GCF_029962835.1. NCBI lineage: Eukaryota > Viridiplantae > Streptophyta > Magnoliopsida > Magnoliales > Magnoliaceae > Magnolia > Magnolia sinica. The sequence goes on along the minus strand of NC_080590.1, from coordinate 67,879,540 downwards.
CTTGTAGGAATGACCTATAGAGTTGGATTTTAAGAGCTCCTTAAGTAAATCAACTATCTTTTCAGCTAGTGGATTTCGTTTCTGATTAAAGTTGACATGGCTGTTTCTAGGTTTTTGAAAAGTTTTTGAATTTTTAGAAAAATCTTGATAAGTATTTTTCCCTTTTGAGTTTGAGGACTCTCCTTTAACAAACATAGGAGGAGTATACATTTGTTTAGGAGATAAATTTTTATCATAGCCCAACCCGGATCGATCGCCACATTTTCTAGATCCGGATAACAGTTTTTCTAACTTTGGATCACCTTGGGCATATTTCTATGTGTCCTTTAGACTCAGAAGAGAAGATACTTCAATTTTAAGTTTGTCAATTTCAGATTTTAAATCAACAATTAGTGAGTTTTTGAATTCCAAATCGCATTTTGATTTTTCAAAACAATCTGAAATTTGTGATTTTTCTAAGACAAGTGATTCAAAACAATTTTTGAGTTTAGAAAACTTTTCTTTTTGAAGTTTAAGTTTGACAGCAATTTTACAACTTTCCTTATATAGGGCATTGTAAGCGTCTTGAAGATCATCTTCATTTTCACATTCACTATTCAGATTTTCTTCACTTGTAGAGTCATTATCTGAAAATGTGAATTTGGCTAGAGTCATAAGAGCTTTGACCTCATTACCCGACTCAGTTTCAGAATCTTCTGATTCAGAAGTACCTTCAGAATCAGATGATTCATCCCATGTAGCCAACATACCCTTCTTCTTGGGTTTTTCCCTTTTAGGACATCTATTTGCTAAGTGCCCATAATCTTGACAGTTGTAACATTGACTATCTTTCAAAGATTTTCGAAATTTGGGTCTAAACTTCTTTTTATCATTTGATTTTTGAAAATCAACCCTTTTCTTGCTTTTGAAAATCTTGTAAAATTTTTTAGCTAAAAGAGCCATATCATCTTCTGAATCAGAATTTTCTTCCGAATTACATTTAGAAGATTTTAGTACGATAGATTTACCTTTAGGAGCTTTAAAGTTTAACTCGTAGGTTTGTAGAGAACCAACTAGTTTTTCAACCCTCGTATTATCCGTATCACGAAGTTCCTGGATCGCGATTACTTTAGAATTGAACCGTTCAGGAAGTGAGCGTAGTATTTTTGCACACACTTTACTTTCTGGGATTTTATCGCCAAGACCCCACATTGAGTTTACAATGTCATTCAATCTAGTGTAAAAGTCCATAAACATTTCATTTTCCTCCATATGAATTTCTTCAAATCTGGTTGTGAGGAGTTGGACTTTAGATTTTTTGACAATTGTAGTACCCTCGTGTGTCATTTCTAATATATCCCAAGCTTGCTTTGCAGTATCACAGGAAATGATTCTTTTGAACTCATCCGGTGATAGTGCGCAAGTAATTGCATTTAGTGCTTTAGCATTTGCACTACCCTCACTTTTCTGAAGGGTGGTCCATTGGTAATATGATGTGACTTTCATTGATTTTGAACCATCAACCCCAGTAACTTCCATGATAGGAGGATTCCATTCAGTCACTGTGGCTTGCCACACATTTTCATCCATTGATTTGAGGAAAATCCTCATTCTGGCTTTCCAATAAGCATAGTTGGAGCCATCAAAGGGTGGAGGCCTTGTGACTGAAAGGCTATCAAAATTTGACATCTTAAATAGCTTAAATCGTTAGCTCAGGAATTAAATCCAAGAATTAAAAAAGAGCTATTAGGCTCTGATACTACTTGAAAAGGCCAAGCTATATATCCTAGAGGGGGTGAATAGGACAATGCCAAATAAAAACTTATAACAGCGGAATTAAAAAGAAAATGATAGCCAAAATAAATTACAATGCAGAAAAGAAAAATAACCTCAAAATTCAGATCTTGAGAGGTTGATACAAATGTTATTCTAAGGACAACCTTACACCAAAAACCAGAGTTTATGGTAGGACAACCTTATTTCTAGAAAGGTCTTTGTATCAAATCTCAAATCGAAGAGGAATACAGAATTAAATACAAACTGAATTGAAATAACTTGTAATCAAAAATGTATTGTTCTAGGGACAGCCATACACCATAAAAATGGCAGGGCAACCTTGCTGGAACAACTTTCAAAAGAAATTGTAAATCAAGCTGAAAAAGAAATAGTAGAAAATAAATTCTAAACTATTACAACATTCTCACAATGCTTGAATTAAATGATTACAACATTCACCACCATACATACATCCCACAAAAAAAAATAATTAAAGATTAGAAGAATAAATCAATCAACCACAACACAAGGGTTTATAGTGGTTCGCCTGTGTGTTCACCAACTGTTAAACAACAGCCACACAAAATGCTACTCCACTCCTAATATCCTCATACAGGGGATATTAGCGTTCACTAAAAATAGGTTTTCCCAGGTTCACCCAAAACCTTTACAATTGTGTCTTTGTATGTGGGCTTACACAATTAAAAAAACCCCACTTCTGAGTTTTCCTAGCTCTCCTCAGATAACCAATACAACAAAGATTTTTTCTGAGAAATCTTGAAAGAAACCAAAACAGAAAGGAATTTACAATTAAATGTAAAATACCTGATTATCTCCTTCGTTGTAGCAGCCCGGTAGAACCAAATCAAAGTAGATGATTGAATGTCCAAGTTCAATGTCCAGTACTCAATTACAATGGTTCTAATTCTAATAGATTTTAAATTAAACCAAATAGGGCTTGCCTTAATTGATTTTGATTCTAAAGAAAGGGAATAATAATTCCTCTTATCAAATCAAATTGGAATAGCAGAAACAAAATCAATTAAAATAAAGCTAAGGAAAGAGAATATTAAATAAGCACACTTAGCTTAGATGGAGCACAGAATTATCTCTCAGAAGTTCGACGAAGATTGGCTTCAACAGATTAATTAAATCGATGATTTCTTCTGAGATTCGTGCACTATTTATAAGTGAGAAGATCGGGTCTTCGACTGGTCTAGAGTGCTCTTCGACTAGTCGAAGCAATAACAGATATTTGAAAAATCCGGCGGGATATGCTCTGACCGTTCTACGACTGGTCGAAGATTTCCTACGACCGGTCGTAGGTCTCCTTCGACTGGTCATAGGTCTCCTTCGACTGGTCGTAGGTCCTGTAAAACTTCACTGGAATTCGAGTCGAAGATTTTCGACTGGTCGTAGATGTAGTCGACACTGTTCCTACGACTGGTCGAACAGATTCCTGGACTAGTCGAAGCCTAACAGATTTTATCCGGAATTTGTAACAAACTTACGACTGATCGAGGATTTTCTTAGACTGGTCGAAGCAAGTCTAGGACTAGTCGAAGAAGGCCTAGGACTAGTCGAAGAACAGACCAATCACATGTAAAATAAACATTTGGTTTATGTATCCGAAATGACCTTCTTCCAAGGTCAACCTATGGTCAATCAAACCTCAATCATGAAGTAAAGGACATTGAAACATTCGGAACAAGTGACCTTAAAGAATGAGTCTTGAAGTCTTGATGTAGATCAATCTTGAAATCTTCATGTAGCTCAATCTTGAAAGGGTCTTGAGTTCTTTACCAACTGCCTTGTACTCTTCTTGAAGTCTTGCCTTGTGAACTTTGCTTGTTCATGAATGTTGATCCTTGAGAGAACTTCACTTATGCAAGTAATATATAACATAACAGTGATTTTGGCACCATAAATTTGACAACAGACAGGGATATAAATTATAGCACTTACAATATCCCTGGGTGAAAGTTCCTAAACCCTCTTGGTTCTAGAGGTTACTCCAACGTCTAGACCAAGTAGATGCATGAGCGCATGAGGGCCATATACCATTACGCCGGGTCTCCCACTGTGTCGTGGTCGTTTGGAAAGGGGTACGGCCTTACTTGCCGGATCTTGTTTAAATGCATGGATGTATGAATGCACATCAACTGGGGATGCACATCCAGTTGGCCAAGTGAATGGACCTTTCAAACATTTAATCTATTCATGCAAAAGAATGGGCCTTTCAAATAGTCAGCTCATTCATCTTGTAGAGTAGTGGGCCTTTCAAACAGTCGGCTCACTTAGACATGAATAGGCCTTTCAAACAGTCAACTCATCCCAAATAGGGGAATGGACCTTTCAAACAATCGGTCTACCCAGGTAAGAGAATGGGTCTTTCAAACAGTTGACTCATTCAACTTGTAAAGGAACGGGTCTTTCAAACAGTCGACCCGCTCAAGTAAGATAGTGGGTCTTTCAAACAGTCGGCGCACTTAAATAATGAATGGGCTTTTCAAACAGTCGGCTCATTCAAGCAATAGGATGGGTCTTTCAAACAGTTAACCCGCTTTTTAATAAAAGAATGGACCTTTCAAACAGTCGGTTCATTAAGCAAGAGGATGGGGCCTTTCAAACAGTTAGCCCATCCCAAATAAGAAAGATGGACCTTTCCAACAGTTAGTCCATTTGAAAATAGGAGTGTCATGTATGCATGATTAGTTCCAGCCATTATTATCCAAATTTGCAAGCAGCCAATTTAGGTAGACATTTAGTAAGTGTCATAGTTCAAGGTTTATAAACAATTCATAAACAATCTATAAACATGACAGATACACAAGTACAACATGTGGATATTCATACAAACTAAGTGTTGAGCATATGATTGAAAATCAAATTCAATATCTAACACAAGTTATCATGAATCAGAGATGTCAATTATCAATTAAAATAAAATAAACTACTACTTAAGCTAACAAGGAAGAGGAAAGCTTAAGGGGAAAGATTCATTACCTTATACTTTGAATCGCCTACTAGTGTTGCAAAGTGTTTGCGCCTTTAGAAATGAATCCTAACACAATTCATGAACTTGTACCATTAGATCCAAGTTCTATGTACTACCTAGGTTTAAGAGCATGGCTTAGGATTTTTAATGTAGAATTAGGGTTTTATCCTAGAGCTTAGTTGTAATCTTAACTCTAGGGTTTAAATTGTAGTTGATGTGTAATAGCTTAAGAATGCTGATTTAATAATTATAAAATATTTACTAACATAAGCGTTATAAATATTAGTTAATAATCATTATGATGACAATTCATATTATGATATATTACTTATGATAAAAACAATACACTAGCATTTAATAATGATATCATTTTAATTCCTTGTATGTAATAACTCTCATTAGGATAGATAATTTACTAACGGTCATGCATCCTAATATTTAACAATCCTAATAATGATGAAAATGGTAATGATGTAAATTTAATAATTAGAAAATAATTGTTAACATTAGTATTACAATTAATATTAGTTAGTGTATTACAATTAGAAAATAATTAATAATCATCATGGTGATGCCAATGACTATTAACAATGAGTATTTAAGAATAATAGATAAGATACTACTATTTAATAGTTGCATTTTGTTTATAATAATTTGTTTAGCATAATGATCCACTAATGGCTAATCTTTGCTAATATTAGTAATCCTAATAATAACAACAGTAATATTTGATAATGGTACATCGAAACAAAACTAGACTGGGGAGAAAATGTTGACTCACCTTGTTGACTCGGCTACGCCCTCGCTCCCCTACTTCTTCCTTCTCTCTCTCTTTCTGTCTTCCTTCACTTAGGGACGAGCTAGACTGAATCTGAACTCAGTCCGACCATGCTCAGCTCAACCCAGGGCTTGGCCCACTTGGTGCAACATGTCAACTCGCTGAGTCAACTCAGAAGTGACTAAGCAGCCACAATGCACACACCCCTCCACCTTCTAAGCTTCTTCCTTGATAGCACAGCCAGGCTAGCAGGGTTTTTGGGCGAGACCGGACCTAACCCGACCGAGCTGGACTCAGCTCGGTTCGAGCCAAACTCGAACGGTTTTGCCAGCCACCTCCTCCCTCTCGTTTCTCTTTTTCTTGTCTCTCATCTCTTTCTTCTTCTCCTTCCTTTCTTTTTCTCTTTACTCAAGCCCATACACCCAGCAGGGTCCCTGGCCTAGTCTGGACTCAACCCTAGCTGAACTCGGCCTAGTCGAGTCAATGCAATGCGCACCACCTCTCTCTCTTTGTATTAACTCCTTCTTCCTCATCCTTTCTTCTCTTTTCTCTCTTTCTTTTTCTGTTGAAAACCCAGCGTGAGATCTGGTCCAGATGGCTTCTGGATGGGACCAGACGCACCCCACTCGATCTGGACTCAGTCCAGACACGACGGTCACCAGGCCTGGCCCGGTGCAACAGCACAGCTACATCCTTCTCTCTCTCTTTTCTTTTCTGTTTCTTTATTTCTTTCTTTCTCTAATCTGCATGGGCCACATCAGAGATGGTCCACCCAGCAACTGAGTCGAGACTAAGGGTCACAACAGGAGCTAACCGGCTGAGCTTCCAACAGGGAAGACGACCCTCCATTAATGGCAGATCGCAAACGTCTACATTTTTCTTCAAAACGGTGCTGAGGGTCGATGTAAATAGGCTTATGGGAGCTCAGAGCGTGGTCGAATTGAAGCTCTAATGAGGTTTAGGCGGTGGGTTCGATGGAGAAAGCTTGTGGCTGTTTTTTTAGGGTTCTTTGCAAACGACTGGAGGAGAGACATTTTCTATCCCATCTTATAACAACCCTAGCTCCCTCACGACCCTTAGATGGGTAATGAGCGCCCAGGATTCAATCTGCTCTAAACCGCCAAGTACAGCAGTCGAAAACTGAAACTGGCCACTGGTTTTGGTTTCTTGGTGGGCGAAAATCCTCTCTCATTTGGAGAGTTATTGGATGGCTGGGATTTTCTCTCAATGAATGGCTGAGATGAGAGGAGAAACCTCTCACGCGGATCGCCCTGCTGGTGCATGGAACAAAACTTCCATTTTTGAAAACTTGGTTTACTACAGTCTGTTTGTGACTGGATTTGTGGTCACACACATGTAAATCTCTGTGTGAAATAACTAGGGTTTTGGTCAGACTTTAGTTGTGAACACGATGGATAGTTCTGATCTCCCATCTGGGCAGTGTAGGTGGGCCACTGATCATCACACTGAAGGTCGTCCATCCGTTGGTGAGAAAATGAATTGAAGAAGAGAATTTCTTCTTTGGGACGGTTGGGTCAGCGCTAGTCAACCAGCATACCCATGGTCCAGTGAACTGTGTGTGCACCACTCATGGTGCACGTGCATCCTGATGTGGGGTCCACCGTGATGATCGGGTGAAATCCACTCCATCCATTAGGTCCCTCTGGTTCAAAATGGGCCTTTACAAAGGATGAAGCAGTTCCAAGGCTCGAGTGGGCCATTCCCCTATGTTTTTAGCTCTTAGTCATGGAGTTTCATTGATTTGCTGGTCAGATCGTGCTGTTCTTAATTACCAACGGTCAGAAAGGCCCTAAGGACTATGCAAGTGGGTTTCTAACGGATGATTGCATGTCTTCCTAAATGGTTTACTAACCAACACCAATATAAATGCTAATTTGATTATCGTTACCTTATATTCTATCATTAGTTGTTACTATTATTATTAGTTTCTCCATCCCACATGCATGCATTTTTATTCTTGTCATGGGTCCCACTCTGTAAGTTAGGACTATCCATCTTATGACTTTATATTATTGAATATTTAATTACTATCCTTGTTACCTATACATTATAATTTACTTATTTATCTGTCTTTATTATATATGTATGTAGGTTGTGGGACCACTCGACGTGCATTATTTAGCTACGTGTGTTACCACATACATGTAGGCTAATTTAGACCCACATGGTGACACCCGAGTACTGAAAGTACGGGGTGTTACACTATCCAAATTTAGGTATGGGACTGGTTTGGATAGAAGTCCCTTGTGGTGGACCTTGTAGCCTGCGATATTACGTGCTATCATCCCGACTTCACACTCCAGCTTGGACATGTCATTCTCATCGCATATTGCATTGCATCCTTAACACATAGTATTTGGCTTACTGTCTCCGCATTGCATAGCTAATCTACATTGTTTTCTCAGTATATGATATTAGTTTATTATATTTTTGCATCGCATAGCCTGGATAAGGCTGATGGTATTCATGGGCCTATCAGCATGTTTTCACATTATTCTGATATAGTATGATTTATGGGCTTGTCAGTATTTTCGCTTACTCTGATTACTCTGATATGGTTTACTTGGCACTTACCTTGTGTACAAACTTTCACCACCCACTAAGCTTTCAATAAGCTTATGCACGATAGCTGCGTGCAGGTGGCGTTAGGTTGCAACAGCGCTGAGCTTGGAGCATGCAGCGGACCTCTAAAGCTTTGATTTTCGATATATAAATTTTCCTTTCAGCATTGTATTCAAATGATTATATTAGTGGATATGTGATGATGATGTTGCCTTTGTGATTTGGGTAAACTTGTGGTTATGCTTCTTACAAGATAAATGTACGTTGGAAAATCCTCCTTGTAGGATCCTAGGATCGGAATATGGCGTATGGGTGCTGGGAGCCGAGAATGGGGTACTACGGAGGCTGTCAGCACCGGATTCGGCGATCGGGACTCCTGTGAGTCTGATCTCTGGGTCTGGGGCGTGACATTCTTTCTCTATGTATGCTCCTGCAACTTACCCATGCAAGAAGGGGTAGAGTTCTAGAGAGAGCCGTATTATCCAAGTAGATTTGCCAAACAATTTGGGTATGATCAGGCCGTACCTCAGGCAGGAAAGGAGGTCACACGGATAATGAGAAGCTACGGAGTCGACCCTTATAATTGGGCTCTGATATGGAAGCAGCTCTTGACAAGAAATTTTGGCTCCCACTTTCTTTTTCAGGGATATAATCATCGAGTAACAGCCTCCTATTCCTGGATGCGGTGGTGGACGCATCATTACTACTTGGTGCACAACTATTTTCCCGTGGATTGCCCCATTTGGGTTCCCCCTCCACGTTTGAGAAACTACAGACTGGAGTAAGGAATCAGGTATTTTATCAAGAAAGATCATGCTGCTGTTCTGGGGCAACTTTGCCGCAAATTTTCTATAGAAGAACCAATTAGAGATAAAGTAGTCGAACATGCTAGAAGGATGGATTGCTTTCGGCTCTCCTTTAGACTTGATAAAATGGGGAGAAAGACCAACTACTCCTCATGATGAATTTGAGACTACAGGTGGTATTTTGCCTTCTCCTACTTCTAAAGAAAGAGACCAAACTGAACATCCTACTCCTATCACCTCTCCTGTTACAGAGCCTGTCGCAACTATGACTTCTCCCAGCGTTCACCATGCAGCCACCACAATCATCTCTGCCATGGGTAATTTAACAGCCACAGTCTCTCCTATTACAAGTCGTGCTATAGTTATAACTTCCCCTGCTGCAAATTGAGTCACTATTACTACATCTCCCATGACTCGTTCATGTGCCAAGTCATTATCTCCTAAAGTTCTGGCACAACAGGCTCCTTCTCCTGTTCGAAGCGCTTGTCTTCTCCCCATGAAGACTACTTACAAGGGGAAACAAACCATATCGAAAGAAGATAGTTCGTCAGAATACTCGGCTACCACTCCAAGCAGCGATACGTCTTCTTCTACAAGCTTGATCGACAAAGGAGATGTCTTATTGAATCAGGACACTAAGGCTAAAGTTGATATTGAAGAAGAGGTGAGGCTAGGGCCAAATCTCTGCCTCCTGACACCCAGATCAGTCATCTTGATATCCCTCCTCCGATCACGATGACCCCCTTAGAAGAAGAACAACTTGATTATGAGAATCTGGCTACTCTCCTGGTGCAAATATCTTTCTTTCTTTTGATGCCTCCTATTCTCCGTGTATCGTGGAGGCCGCTGATGTAATTGCTCGCGAAACATCGACACTAAGGGAAGCAAAAGCCCAATCATCAGAGATTCAAACAAGGATGGAAAATATGCTTCTTCCTCAAAGCACAGAAGAGGTTTTGGCAATGATCACCGCAACATTTAATATCCCCATTCCTGCTGATAAATCTCCTACTGTGCACCCTCCTCCTATCCAACCAGTAGTCCGAAGTTTGGAATTCTTTTCTAACCCAGTTGACGTTCCAACTCCGAAAACCCTCGACTCGAGTACCAGAGGGGCTCAGGAACTTTCTTTCAATGTTGTCATAGCTACAACCACACCCAGATCTGCAGCACCGAGAACCTGTTCTATTCAAGATACTTCTGCAGTTGCCCCCAGACAGGGTATACACTTTCTTTTCTTCTTCTCATTTTCTTTACATCATTATATATATATATATCTTCTTTTTTCATTTTATAATTCTTCTTTTGTTTCCAGCTTCGGTCGCACCAACTCCAAGTGGGTCTGAAGGCTCTAATTCAGCAGCTACAATTTTTGATAGACTTTCGTTGGAGAAGGTGTCACCCCTCATGCTGGTATTCTTCAAGAATGCAATCTCTGTCATCATCAGTGCTTTTAAAGATCCAGCCAGTGGCCCTTTCTAGACAGTGCCTTATTGAAAAGGCCAACCTATATGTCCTAGAGGAGGGGTGAATAGGACAATGCCAAATAAAACTTATAACAGCGTAAATAAAAAGAAAATGATAGCCAAAGTAAATCACAAAGCAGTAAATTAAAATAACCTCAAAATTTAGATCTTGAGAGGTTGATACAAACGTTGTTCTAAGGACAACCTTACACCAAAAACTAGAGTTTATGGTAGGACAACCTTATTTCTAGAAAGATCTTTGTATCAAATCTCAAATCGAAGAGGAATACAGAATTAAATACAAACTGAATAAATTGTAATTAAAAATGTATTGTTCTAGGGACAGCCATACACCATAAAAATGGCAGGGCAACCTTGCTGGAACGACTTTCAAAAGAAATTGAAAATCAAGCTGATAAAGGAATAGCAGAAAATAAATTCTAAGCTATTACAACATTCTCACAAAGCTTGAATTAAATAATTACAACATTCACCACCATACATACATCCCACAAAAATTAATTAAAGATTAGAAGAATAAATCAATCAACCACAACACAAGGGTTTATAGTGGTTCGCCTGTGTGTTCACCAACTGTTATACAACAGCCACACAAAATACTACTCCACTCCTAATATCCTCACACAGGGGATATTAGCGTTCACTAACAAATAGGTTTTCCCAAGTTCACCCAAAACCTTTACAATTGTGTCTTTGTCTGTGGGCTTACACAATTAAAAAACCCGACTTCTGAGTTTTCCTGGCTCTCCTTAGAAAACCAATACAACAAGATTTTTCTGGCAAATCTTGAAAGAAACCAAAATAGAAAGGGATTTACAATTAAATGTAAAATACCTGATTATCTCCTTCGTTGTAGTAGCCCAGTGAACCAAATCAAAGTAGATGATTGAATGTCCAAGTTCAATGTCCAGTACTCGATTACAATGGTTCTAATTCTAATAGATTTTAAATTAAACCAAATAGGGCTTGCCTTAATTGATTTTGATTCCAAAGAAAGGGAATAACAATTCCTCTTATCAAATCAGATTGGAATAGCAGAAATAAAATCAATTAAATAAAGCTAAGGAAAGAGAATATTAAATAAGCACACTTAGCTTAGATGGAGCACAGAATTATCTCTCAGAAGTTCGACGAAGATTGGCTTGAATGAATTAATTAAATCGATAATTTCTTCTGAGATGCGTGCACTATTTATAGCTGAGCAGATCGTGTCTTCGACTGGTCTAGGGAGCTCTTCAACTAGTCGAAGCAACAACAGATATTTGAAAAATCCGGCGGGATATGCTCTGACCGTTCTACGACTGGTCGAAGGTCTCCTACGATCTCAGACCATTCTACGACTGGTCGTAGCTCTCCTTCGACTGGTCATAGGTCCTAAAAAGCTTCGCTATAATTCGAGTCGAAGATGTTCGACTGGTCGTAGATGCAGTCGACACTGTTCCTGCGACTGGTCGAACAGATTCCTGGACTAGTCGAAGCCTAACAGATTTCATCCGGAATTTGTAACAAACTCACGACTGATCGAGGAATTTCTTAGACTGGTCGAAGCAACTCTAGGACTAGTCGAAGAAGGCCTAGGACTAGTCGAAGAACAAACCAATCACATGTAAAATAACATTCGACTTATGTATCCGAAATGACCTACTTCTAAGGTCAACCTATGGTCAGTCAAACCTCAATCATGAAGTATGGACATTGAAACATTAGGAACAAGTGACCTTGAAGTATGAGTCTTGAGGTCTTGATATAGATCAATCTTGAAACCTTCATGTAGCTCAATCTTGAAAGGGTCTTGAGTTCTGCCTTGTACTCTTCTTGAAGTCTTGCAGCTTGAGTCTTGTCTTGTGAGCTTTGCTTGTTGTGAGCTTAGCTTGTTCATGAATGTTGATCCTTGAGAGAGCTTCACTTATGCAAGTTATATATAACATAACAGTGATTTTGGCACCACAAATTTGACAACAGACAGGGATATAAACTATAGCACTTACACTTATCCGTTCTTGACCACTCAACTCGCCTAGCGCACATCAATGTTCAATCCCTTCATGATTCCTTATCATAGTTTTATGATTTCACCAAAAATTTAGAGGTAGCACGAGGTGTAGTCATTGCTCCAGAAATTCTGAACCATCAAAAAGAGCTAGCGCTGCTCAAGGAGAAACTTTCCCATTCAGAAGACATTCTCTCTAGTTGTGGTGCTTTTAATCATTCTCTTCATGGGAGGTTGAAAGCTTCTGATAGAAATAAGATGATCATTGATGACCAAATCGCCCTTCTGGGGAGAGAGATTGTGCTATTTAAGGGTCAAAAAAGAAGTAGAAGAGTTGAATATTCATCAAATCAAGGAGGAGCTTGAAACAAATACTCAAGTTGCCGACATCAAGAAGACTGAACAAACAAAGAGTAGGGAATCTGCTCCCTTTTTGGAATCAAAATTGGCTGGTTCTTGATCAGGGTAAGATTATTCTTGGGGCTGAACATATGACTACTACGACACAAATTTAGCTAAAAGAGGAATTACAGCGTTATGTAGTAGTATTAAACATATCCGAGGATCTATAAGAATTGCATCTTTTATGTAAATTTCTTCGCTTCTTTTTGTTTCCCCTTCCTTTTTTTGTGATGTGATGTATAGACAGATTGTGGTGTTTTATTTGAAGTAAGTATATTCTCGATAATACAATCATTGATTTTGGAATACATGTTGATGCAATACTTTCATATTCATGCTTTATTACATCTACTATTTATATTCATGAATCATAAAGCAATCCTATGTGATGTTCATTTTAATGGGCGGAACTATTTTGTTTTAAAGTTAGTAGAGTTAGTTTTGCACACAGTTTAAGCTCTCGAGTACTGGAGCAATAACAGTTTTTTAAACTCATAAGTAGTTGGAGTCAGGTCTTACGCGAATAGTCTCTCTAACTCTCCTGAGTTCTCAGGACTTATCATGGCCGAGGAATTCACAAACTGCAGTCCATCAAAGGGGCCCAGTGAAGCTATTGAAGCCGTGAACTCAATGGGATTTACATGCAGGGTTAGCCACAGTAACTCTTTAGAGTTCACGAGGCATACAAGGCTACCTTTAGTACCAAATCTAGGGCCGGCAGTCCATCAATGAGGGGGCGTTTATTGAGACCCTGTCCTCATGAGTTAATACTGAAATCAAACCAAGGATCTAAGGGGTCTTATTATATTCCCCATTTTTCTTCGTCTGTAAGTTCGGACCCATTCACAGGAGGGTATTTTCATCCTCGTCTGTGACGAGCTTACAGACGGCATTGGTCTCACGCGTGACTGGCCATTGAGGACTTCTGGCCTTTTGAGGCTTTTAGTCAATGGCTTTGCCCACTGCCCGCATGGGTATGCACGTGATGTGGCCTATATAGGCTTTTTAGGGCCGCTGTCTCCACACTGCTATCCCGGATAATATATAGGTCTTATGCGTAGTTGGCTGTATAGGGCTTGGCTAGGATGCCTTAGATGACGGACCACTATTGCTGTCATAAGAATCTGTATGCGCTTAGCCATATACGTCGTTCTACTACCATGAATGGTGAATCAATAATTGATATATCACTGTTGCTTGCTATTGCCCATAATAATCTGATAATATTTGTCTTTATATTTAGTCAGCTTGGCAATAATAGCAATTTTCATAGGTGACCCATAAGGACAGTGATGGCTGCGACTTCAGCAATAGTCATTGATGTTTACTCTTAATATGCTTGACAATTCGCCTTTTATTCATCATTTATAAAGAAAGAATACAAGGCTCTGCCTTTAAAGGCTGTTTCACCATTTCATCTGTGATTGCCCCCTTTTGATGTAGAAGCATTATTCTGATAATCTTCTAGATCAAAATCTTTCCCACTATTAGGGACGGTATTTCTTAATGAAGCGAGCATTGACCGGTATGTTGATGTCTCGTCCGTCTTGATCTGTTACTCTGTATGCCCCATTAGAATAGACTTCAGTTATGATGTACGGCCCATCCCATATAGGGTCGAACTTGCCCCTTGTCCTTCGGGTGACCACTATCAGTCTTTTCAACATCAGAACTAGATCTCCTTTCTTAAAGGATCGATGCTTAACTTTTTTATCAAAGGCGGCGGAAATCCTAGCCTGATATAACTGCAATCGTTACTGAGCCGCCAGTCTTTTTTCATCAAGCAGGTCCAATTCTGTCAATCTTATTCTTACATTCTCATCATCTGTAATTGACCGGTGCACTACTATTATAAGTGAGACGACTTGCATTTCAATTAGCACCACGGCCTCTACACCATAAACCAATGAGTACGAGGTAGCTTGTGTCGCCGTCCGATGGGTGGTCCTGTAGGCTCATAAAGCTTCTTACAGCTTTTCATCCCAATCACGCTTATTCCCGGTCACTGTTTTCTTCAATATTTTTACAATTGTTTTATTGAATGCCTCTGCCAACCCATTGACTGGTGGGTAATAAGGTGTTGAGAATGAATGGTGAATACTAAACTTGAGACATAGCTTCTCCATGCCCCTATTCCTGAAAGGAGTGCCGTTGTCTGTAATGATTTTCTTCGAGATGCCATGCTGATAAATTATTGCGTGCCAAATGAAATTGACAAATCTTTCTCTTTAACATTTCGTAGTGCAATTGCCTCTGTCCATTTGGAGAAATAATCCGTTGCTGCCAATATAGATTGTTTTCCTCTAGACGACGGTGAATTTACGGGGCCAATGACATCGAGTCCCCACGCAGCAAAAGGCTAAGAAGTAGCCGACTGATGAAGGTCTTTAAACATTGTTGGCCAGTAATATCCCATCCAGTGCACTCGGTGGAATAAATTTCACCCAGCCTAATGCGCCCCACATTCCTCGAAATGTGCCTATCATATCACTTAACCTACTTCCTCTTCACTCAGACATCGCAGCAGTATTTCGTTATAAGATCTTCTGTATAACGCCTCGTTACACATAATGAATCTTTTCTATCTCTGCTTAATTTGCAATTTCATCTCCGGATCTTCTGGCAGGATATCATACTTAAGATAATCGACAAAAGGCTGACGCCAATCTTCTATTGTCACCTCTAAACATGATATAGGGAGCGCTTCTGTGCTTTCACTAATGATTTCTGCTAAAGGCAGAAATCTCCTTTCTTCAATTGTCACTTGTAGGCAGCTTCGATCTGGGCAAGATAGCGCTGCTGCTAGACTAGCCAAAGCATCTTCTTTCACATTCTCATACCATGGTACATGCTTGATTTCAACATACAGGAATTGTTCCAACAAACACTGCGCCTTTCGACAGTATGGCAAAAGTTCTTGTTTCCCTGTTTCAAATTCGGTCGTCAATTGATTTATGACCAACTTAGAATCCTAATAAATTCGCAGTGTCTTTATTTTCAGCTCGCTGGCTATTTCCATTCCAATAATAAGGGTATTTCGAACAAGAAACAAAAGTATTTGATTTGGGAGATTATCTTATTCAAATATAACAAAGAAAGAATATACAGAACAATCATTGTATTAATAGTGTTCAGTTCATTTACATCCTCTAATATCCCTTGATTCTAAGATAAATCATTTGAAATACATAAATTGACAAAGTTCAAATGTTGAATCTCAAATTCGGCAGCATTTCGACATCTGCTTTGATCATCTTTCTAGGAGGAATGGTTGTGCGGGTTTGATCATCTGATCTTTCCCCTTTTTGAGCTTATCCCTTATGCAAAAGGAGAGCTTGAAGCGACGAAGATCGAATTGGGCGATTTCAGCCCCTTTCATTACTGGCTATATAATAACCTGGTTGTGCAACCCACACAACTAGTTGTTGGTTGCGCAGTCCGCGCAACCAATCTTGACACTCTCTCTCTCACCTTCAATCTTCTTCCAGAGCTCTACTCTTCTTCTAAAATTTTTCTCCCTCCCAAATGAGAGGGGGAGTGGGGTATTTATAGTCTTCCACACGTGCGAACCCTCGATCTTTGTGCCATGGGACCCACCTTGCATCAGATCTGACTATCTTAAAATAAACTGCCTCTAAATTGGTTGCGCGACCCGCCAACTAATTATTGGTTGTGCGGGGTCACGCAACCACTGAATAAGATATTTGATCTTCTTCTTTCTTTCTCATTTCTTTAATTTATGTTTAATTTCTAATCTTCTACCTCTTTCAATCTTTCGTTATTATTTTTATGCTCCAATAGATGCCCTCTTGATCCGTTCTTTGTTCATTTTGAATCAAAGAATTAGGATTAATCTTCTCAAATTTCTGGACTTCTTGAAGTTGTTCGTGATCCATGCAACGGGCGCCTGAGGACCGTACTCGGCCCCGTCCTCTATAAATAGCTGGTTCTAGTTCATTCTCTCACTTCCCATTTCCTACAGCGAAGCTCTGTCTCACTTTTTCTTCCCCGCGCAACTGAATCTGGTTGCGCGACCCACACAACGGACATCCCATTTGCACAAGGCACAAACCCATTGCGTGAGTCTGTGCAATGAACTTTGGTTGCACAACCCGCGCAACCGACCCTTAGCCATTTTTCCAGACTTGGTCTTTTTTTCTAACTTAACCTTTCTTCTCAAGCTAATTCTTTTAGGACTTGATCCTTCTCATCATGGCCCATACAAAAAGAACTTTCATTGCTATCGATCCCCCCACTGAACATCTGTCCCATCGAGAATTACCTAACCCATCACCTTCTCAAGCTAGAGAGTCTCCCTCATCTCCAGCTCAACCTTCGCGCAAGCATTTTAAGACAACCGCTAAGCGCCCTGGCTATATCAAGGAGCCAGTGCTCCCTACTTTCGACTTTTCCGAACACATCAACATGCTTCCATCCCCCATCCACAGAGCCATTACTATGGGCGACCTTGAAAGACCTCCCAAACAAGGTCATGAATACAACTGGGAGTAGTGGCTGAAGTCAACAGTACATCATCAGATTGTTAGCCAGAAACCTCCCGCCAGGGAAGATACTCCACCCCCTTCTCGACCGAGGAAGACTCGCCAGAACATGGCTCAGGAATTTCAGGAGAAAATCAAGGAGCACAACCGGAAGAAATTGTATAACTCTTGGGAGTCAGTCCGCATGATCAAGGGTGTCATAAAATTTGACAACCCTTATGAACAAGGTATCGTGGTGATTCCAGTCAGCATCCATCATCACCATTCCATGTTGAACTGCGAGCCTAGCGATCATCTAGATGGACAAAGACTAGCTTATACAGAGTCTTGGTTGTTTAGAGAACCAAGATTACTGGAAGGCATTCTGCAGCAGATGAAACCGAGACAGCAAATCGGTAATATTCATTCCATGATCTTCCTCACCCTGTCCTACGATCCTCACAACCTATACTTGACTTGTTTTTACAAGACGCTCCGGCAGCGTTTCAGCGAACGTCGCCTCATTTGAAGTCCTGAAGAATTCAGAACAAGGGGCCTCTTGACTCCTCACAATTATTATTCTGAATGGGCCACGGCAATTCTTGCAAAACATGTAGGGAGGTTATCCAAGATAGATATCTACATCGTGGTCGAAGCAACATCATATCCTTTCTATAAGGAGTCTTCTATTCTGAAGGCTTTTCTCCACTATTAGTGCCCTTCCACCAATTCTTTCCATCTTCCGGAAGGCGAAATGAGCATAACACTCTGAGATATTCATAGGATCACCGGTCTGCCAATAACTGAAAAATTCTTTGATGAATTTGTCCCCACCAACGACGAATTAGCCTTTATCTCTTCGCCTGAACGTATCGCCTCCATCTCAAAAACAACCGCTAAACTCTTTAAGGAGATGTCCAAGTTTCCAAAATATCCACAAGATTCACCCTATGCAATGGCTAGCCCATTTTAACAAAGCTCTTCAGTAATCTTTCTTCTTTTCAAATTAGTATTTTTATTATGCCTTGATAAATAATCTCGATTTCACCTACTTCTCCTTTTCTTCCAAGTTTAACGGTAACCACTCGCGAGAGCTGGAATGCCTTCGTAAGAACATAAAAGAGCGTGCTGAATATTCTGTTTATGGGGAGATCATAGCATTTATCACTTACTAGCTGATGTTTTATTTAAACCAACACGATTTAAATGATATTTAAACTCGCAAGTATACGAATCAGATGCAGATACGGTACGTATTACGAGATCGTTCCCACGAGGACTGGTCGTCACAATTCAAATCTATGATTCTCCTTAACTAATCCAACAAATAATGGAATGAATTACTAAGCACAATTTTATGAAAAACAATTAATTAAGAACAGGGAAGAAAATTCAATCAGAGAGAGAGCACTAGGACTTTCGAATCCACCCCTAATTATCCTAACCTTGTTTTGTCTGTTAATTCACCTTGATCTAGATTGATACCACTTATACAGGGAAAGCACAATCTGTGTCCTTAATCGGGCATACAAACTGTCTAATTCCTTTAAGCAATGCCATGAATGACATATCCCATATCCTTGGTCGGGTACATGGAATGTACATTCATTAAAGCACCCTGTTTCTTCCTCTATAGGAAACTTGTTCTTGATCAGACACAAGCACCTATAATAAGCATCCAAACAACATCCATATATATACTTTAATCAAATTCATAGATGGAGAAGTATAGAATCTAAACCCAAAAAGCCCACTTAGAGAAAGAAACAAATTAATTGAAATTCAAAGTAAATCAACCAACACAAGAGCTGATCAAATTAAGGGCTTCATCTCAGCCCTAGCTGAGAGATTAGTGACCCATAAAATCCATAAAAAATATTAAATAAAATTCATGAAAAAACATCAAACCAAACAATCTCTCTCTCTCTTCTTTCTTCTCTTTCTTCTCTTTCTTCTCTTCCTTGCTCCAGATCTGGAATCCCCTAGTTCTGAATGCCTTTCCCACGTCCAAAACTCCCCTTTTATACCGTTGGATGGGTCGGTGGCAGAAGTCGTAGAAGGACTCGAGTACAAATTTTCGCATTTGTGATCGGTGGGCCCCACAGAGGTATTTTATGAAAAATTCACCCCGTCCATTGATTCAGAACGAAATTTCAGTCAAGCATGGGTGGTTTTGAAGGTCCATTAGTGCGGCGCAGAGAAGAAAATACAAAAGATCGTTTGAACGTCCCCGGGCCTACTTTTGGCCTCTCACTCGCACACGTGTGTACGCATGGGCGAGGAATATCAACATGGTTTTGAAGCTCTCGAAGCCCTCTACATGATGGACGGCTCGGATAGGCCGTACGGGTGACGTACGGGGCCCACAATCCTTCGCAAAAACGGACAGCGACCGTCCGTTACACGGACGCGAAACCCGCTGCTGCGGCAATGGTGGGACCCATTTTGATAATTATTTCAATAATCTACTCCGTCCATTGCATGGAGGATGAAAAAACGGCTAGGAATGCCCAATTTCAAGTTAGAGTTGCGGTGGCCCACAGAGTTTTGAACTCACCGTCCATTTTGCGTTTTTCAGCAGTCAACGTCCGTACACATGCATGGAACCAAACGGACATCTAGGCGATGATAATATCGGCCCCAGGAAGCGGATGGACGGTTTGGATTGTCCATTTGGACACTAAATGGGCCCCACAACCAACGACCGCGGTCGGCTTGCGGAGACGCTGGACGGCTCTGCCGTTTTCGACGAAGAAGCGCGGGTCAGCGCTGGCGCTGACCGTCCTGGCGGTCCGGTGCGCAGCTGGTGCAAGTGTGCACGATGCACACTCTGCATACACAGGGCCCACTGTAATGTTTTTGAGAAATCTGCACCGTCCATCCTTTTTCTCATGTTATTTCCACCGTCAGGACCAAAATTGATGTATATCCAGATATCCAGCGGGCCCCACTTAATGAATTAAGGGGCTGATCTGGCCCTTGGACCACTTCCCGAGATCTTCTATGGCTGAAATTTAATATTTACGGTTAATTTACGGCCCTCATCCCGTGTATGAAGTTTCGAGTTGATCGGATGGCGGGAAACATGTGATCTTGCATTCTGGACCCTTTTCGAGCCCATTTGCCTTGCTTTCCTCAGATCTCAGGCGTGTAAAATCTTCATTATTGGTTCTCTGGAGTCCATCCCGTGCTCTGGAAACTTTGGATCATGAAATCCATGCCTTTAACATCAATTTTCAATTAACGCTCCTGACTTCATCCTGTAACAAAAATACAATTAAAATACTCCATTAAGCATTATCATATACGTAAAATCTGGTAATTACTGGGGTCTGATATGCAATATTTGACCCTGATCACTAGCTAAGCATAGTGGGTTTTCCCAACTCCAAGTCAGCAGATGCCATCCGCCCCTCACTGTTTGTGGTAGCCGGTGCTATGGCCAAAGGGGTCAAATACTCCATTGCTCCTTCTGCTCTATGTTCAATTTATAGAGGTTTCAGAGATATCACTTCTCACATAAAAAGTCCCTCCATCAGCTCTGCTTCCACTTACATGCCATGGCACTACTTCATCGACTGGCTCGACGTCTATTTCCCTTGGACCTTTGAAGTGTCAGACAAAGCTTATGTTCATCCTTATCAAATTCCTATATGGTTCTTTCAAAAGAGAGCCATGGCGAAGAGATCCTATGATTGGGTGAAAGATGTCATCTCCTCTGATGCCAAGATCAATTATTTTCATTTCTATCTGCCTCGCTACACAACAGATAGAGACAAGTCGGACACAAAGTCACTTACTATGGGAGAAAGGGCATTCTTTTTGTCAATTAGATCGTGCAGTCTCCCGTTGAGGGAGGGAACAGAATTCTGGAGAGAACCGTACTATCCCAGTCATTTTGCTCATCAATTTGGCTTTGATCAGGCAGTTCCCGAAGACTGTGGACTACTAACCCGAAAAATGCGGAGTTATGGCACTGGTCCATTCAATTGGGCAATGGTATAGAAACAATTGCTAGCCAGAGCTAATTCTTCTTTCCTTATCCCGGGCTACAACCGTATTCCTCGAGCTTCATATAATCACATGAGATGGTGGGTTCATCAGTTTTATCTGGTATGGAAAGGTCTACCAGTAGCTAAGCCCATCTAGCTTCCACCACCGAGGCTTAGGGGTCGCATAATTGAAGGAGTAGGCTTCATAGCGGAGACCAGTCATGCTCCGTTTACTGGTCATCTTTGTGTCAAAATATCTGTAGATGAACCTATTTATGAGAAGAAGCCTAACAATACCCTTGAAGGGTGGATAGCTTATAGTGTCATTCATGAATTTGAAAAAGTTCCTCGATACCGCTTAAGAAAAGAGGAAGTCATGAGGCTGCTTCTCCAATGCCAAAGAACGTTGCCAATCTTCAAGACCAGCCAACCTCTTCTACACATCTTCAGAATCAGTCTATCTCTTCTCCTGCCCCTAGGACTATTCACCCTAGTCCTTCTTCACCAATGACAAGATCTTGAACGCGTGCCCAAGCTTCTCCCCAAGAAGGGACCGTTGCTTCTACCTCTCTGGTTTAGCTAATGCAGACCCTCAACTAGAAAGCAGTCGATCTCTTCTTTCTAAAGGGAAACAGGTTGTTATTGAGGAAGCCAGCGAAGGAGATTCGGAGAGTGAAGGTTCAACTTCTTCGTCTGAAAATACTGTTTCTGATGAACATGAGGCGGAAGGAGAGGATCAGGACAATGACTAAGAGGAGGGGGAGGTTGATATTAGCGGCGAAGAAGACATTATTGCAGACAATGTTCCGGCTAATGAGAACATATCCCTCCGACTTCCGAGGATGTTCCTGCAAAAACTTCACCCATAGTGGGGAAAGAAGAAGATGAACCCCTAGACTATGGGGAATATGGTTATTCACCCTGTAAGAAAATCTTGCTATTTTTGTTTGCTTTCATTCTTCTCTCCTTCCCTATTTTACACATTTTTATTTTAGGTGACAATGTTGTCAATACTGAGGCAGATAGTATTTACCCCGTAGATTTACCTCCTGTAATACCAGTGGCTTCACCGAGATTCTCTTTGCCCCCACAGGCAGTGGCACACGAAATTATATTTCCAGTAGAATCAACTAATCTACCAACTCCCACCACCATTGATTTAAGCACTGAAGCTAGGGCTCCATCTTTCGCTAAGATGGTGGAACCTAATCCCCTTCTTACTAGAGAGATGCAACCCCCCACTATTCCGATACCAACAGAAGGTATATCCTTTTCTTCATTCACACTTTCCATATTATCTACACTTACAGTTTTACTATAACTTTATATCTCTTATTTTACAATAGCGAACTTACCTCAAAGTGGCACAGCAAGTTCTGGTTATATTGGGACTTCATCAAATGTGCTATCTCATGAGAAGATTTCTGCGTATAAATTAGCGTTGATCAGGAATTCCATATTAGCTATTGTCGAGATGTTTAAAAATCTTGATTAATGGTCAGATCTGGCTGTTGCTTTAGATGTTCTGGACAACACTGCACGGATGGCTAAAGTCAACGTTTCTTCTATACGTGATGCTCTCCTAAGATTCCATAATTCAATAATTGATCTATCATAAGCTGAAATTGCGATTGTCCCGCCCGAAATTTTGAAGTATAAGAAGCAACTTGCATACTCTAAGGAGAAGGTTTCTCAGATTGTTCCCATCATTTCTCGTCACAACCAATAACAGCTATATTTATGAGAGCAACTGAAGACTTTTGCTAATAATAAGATGACTATTCAAAATTGTATTACCCTTTTGAAGCAAGAAATTGCTCAGCTGGAGAAGCAGGATCTAGAAGAAGATCTGAACATTGAAAGAGTACAAGAAAAGATGCAATGTAGCCATCATTCCGTGGATGCTGAAAGATCTGAATTAGCTAAGAATGAAGAATTAATCACCTCCTTGGAAGAAAAACTAGCTGGTATCCCAGATCCTACCAGAATTATTTCAAATGCCAGACTGGAACACATAGCTGCTCAAGTTAATCTTCAAGAAAATTTGTAACAATACTTAGCAACATTAGGCATAACAGGAGAACTATGAGATATAAAGCTTTGACATTTTCTCTTTTGTTACTACAAGTACATTTGGAATTGCAAATTAATACAAATTTTTTTTATATTCTTGATAATGGTTCTCTTGTCTGTTTATGCGATGTTCTGATCGATGTGTTATACCTCTTCTTTTCTTTTTTTTCTTTTCTTTTAAAGTATTCTCTTATAACTTGTTAGTCAGGGATTTCTTATATGATTTCTGTCTTAGTTGGCGGTACTAAGTTTTAGTTTAGTCAGATAATCACACACAGTTTATCCTCTTGAGCAGTGGAGCCACACAGTTTTTTAGACTCTTGAGTAGTGGAGTCGGGTCTCACATGATAGTCTCTGTAACTCTTAGGAGTTCACTGGACTTATCACAGCCTGGTGAGTTCACAAACCACGATCCATCAGAGGGGCCCAGTGAAGCTACCGAGGCCGTGAACTCGGTTGGATTTACACACAAGGTTGGCCACAGTAACTCTCTAGAGTTCACGGGGCGCATAAGGCGACCTTTGGGGTACCAAATCTAGGGCCGCTAGTCCATCAATGAGTAGGTTTAGGCCCTTCCTCATGAGTTACTACTGGAATCAAGCCAAAGATCTTGGCGGTCTTACACACAGTTGGCCTATCTATGGAGAAGGCCAAAGAGCTCATGCTACAGCCTGCATTTTCTTCGCCTGCAAGGTCGGACCCATTCACAGGAGGGCAGTTTCATCCGTTTCCTATGATGCTGTCGGAAAGCTATACAGATGGTGTGGGTGTTATGCGTGACTAGCCGTTAAAGACTTTTGGCCCTTTTAGGACTTTCAATTGGTAACTTCATCCGCAGCCTGCATGGGTATGCATATGATAGCCTTTACTGGCTTTTTAGGGCCACTAGCTTCTCACTGCTGCCCGAATGGCGAAAATGATAGGTCTTATATGTAACTGGCCATTTTTAAGGCTTGGCTAGGCTGCCTTAAAAGATAATGGTAGGTAGCCATCATTGATAATGGTAAGTGGCCATCGTTGTCGCGAGAATGATAGACATCTCTGATTGAGATTGATACATCACCACTTTTGCTAATATCTTCAATGATATTCATATGTGGTATTCACAATATATCAGCTTGGTGACGATACCAATGTTAACAAAATTCTATAGAGCTCGCACTTTCTTTTTTGTCACACTTGTTGATACGTAGTCTTAATGCGTTTGTAAATTTCTTCTTTATTCATTCATCTAACAGTACATGACTATGGCTTTGCTTATTTTTGCCCCCTTTTGATACAGAAGCATTATTCTGATAATATTCTAGATCAAAATAAGAAGTATCTTCAGGGACGATATCTTTTGATGAAGCGAGCATTGACCGGTATACTGATACCTTGTCCATCCTGATCTATAACTCTGTAAGCTCTATTGGAGTATACTTCTTTTATTATGTATGGCCCGTCCCATTTGGGCTCGAATTTGCCCCCTGTCCTGTGGGTGACCACTATCGGTCCTTTTAGCATCAGCACCATATTCCCTTTTTTAAAAGAGCGATAGTTGACTTGTTTATCAAAGGTGGCCAATATCCTCGCCTGAAATGACTGCAACCGCTGCTGAGTTGCTAAGCGTTTCTCATCAAGTAAATCTAGTTCTTCTAATCTTATTTTTGCATTTTCATCATCTGTAATTGACTGATGTACTGCTACTCTGAGTGACGCTACTTGTATTTTAATCGGGATGACCGCTTCTACAACATAAACTAGTGAATACGGTGTTGCTCTTGTTGTTGTCCGGTGGGAAGTTTTATATGCCCACGATGTTTCTTACAACCTTTCATCCCAATCACGCTTGTTTCCTGTTACTGTTTTCTATAGTATCTTAACTATTGTTTTATTAAACGCCTCCGCTAATCCATTGGCCGGTGGATAGTAAGGTGTTGAAAACAAATGATGAATGCCAAATTTCTGGCATAGCTTTTCCATACCTCTGTTTTTGAAAGGAGTATCATTATCTGTGACAATTTTCTTCGGAATACCATGGCGGTATATTGTTGCATGTCGGATGAAATTAACTACATCTTTCTCCTTGACACTGTACAATGCAATTGTTTCTGTCCACTTGGAGAAGTAATATATCGCTGCCAAAATATACTGTTTTCCTTTGAACGAAGGTGGATTTATAGGACCAATAATGTCAAGTCCCCCGGCAGAGAAAGGCCAAGAGGTGACTGACCGATGCAGGTCTTCTAGAGGAATGTGTATAGCATCTCCGTGAATTTGGCATTCGTGATACTGTTTTGCATAATCTATTGCATCTTTGAACATGGTAGGCCAATAATACTCAATTCGATGTATCTGATGGAATAAATTTCAGCCAGCTTGATGTGCCCCACATTCTCCAGAGTGCGTCTCTCGCAACATCTGGCCTGCTTCTTGTTCATCTAGGCAACGTAACAACATCCCATTATAAGATTTTCTATACAGCACTTCGCTACATATGATGAATATGCTTGATCTTTGCTTGATTTGTTGTTTCTGCGTTGAGTCTTCTGGCAAGATATCATATTTAAGATAATCTATGAAAGGCTGACGCCAATCATCTGTCGTTACCTCCAAACACAATATAGGAAGCGCCTCAACAATTTTATCAATGACCTTTGAAGAGGGTAAAAATCTTCTTTCTTCTATAGTCACCTGGAGAGGACTTCGATTTGGACAAGACAGATCCACTGCCAGGCTAGCCAAACCATCTACTTTTGCATTTTCAGACTGCGGTACATGCTTGATTTCGACATGACAGAACTGCTCCAATAACTGTTGTGCTTTTCGGCAGTACAGCAAGAGCTCTTGCTTTCCTATCTCGAATTCAGTCGTCAATTGATTTATGATCAATTTAGAATCTCCAAAAATATGCAGCATTTTTATCTTCATTTCTTGAGCAATTTCCATGCAGTGCCCAATGCGAATGAGTAAGGAAAATCACCTTGGGGGTGATAAATATCACTCCAGCACCTACTCCTACTACTCATGCTGCACCGTCGAAGAATATTTGCCACGAATTTGGCGATTCAGTCATCATGACTTACTCGTCACGAAACTCATCAAAAATAGCTTCACTACCGGTTACAGGATGGGCTGCAAGAAAATCTGCCACTGCCTGTCCTTTTACTGCTTTTGCTGGCTCATACGTAATTGCATTTTCTGATAATAGTAACATCCACTTCGCTAGTCTTCCTAACAACATCGGCCTTGTCATTAAAAACTTGATGGGGTCTGCTCTAGATATCAAGGTTATATCATGAGATAGACAATAATGTCTTAGCTTCTAGACTGCGAATACCAATGCCAAGCATACTTTTTCAATCGGCGTATAATTGCCTTCTACACTTATTAAAGTTCAACTTAGATAATAGAGTGTTGCTTCCTTCCTACTTTCGTTTACTTGCTCCAACAAGGCTCCCAATGAATTTTCGGTGGCTGATATGTACAAGATAAGAGGTCTTCCTTTCACCGGGGCTGTTAACACTGGAGGTTGTTTCAACAATTCTTTTATCGAATCAAAGGCGTTCTGGCAAGGCTTGTCCCATATGAATTTTGCTCCTTTCTTCATCAAATGAGAAAACAGCTGACATCTTCCTGCCAAGTTTGAGATAAAGCGGCGAATATATGCTAGTTTACCTAGCAGGCTTTTCAGTTCTTTCAACATTTTCGAGGGCAGCATATCTTGAATAGCCTTAAATTTTTCTGGATCGATCTCAATGCCTCTGTCTTACAACGAAACTAAGGAATTTGTCTGATGATACTCAGAATGCACATTTGGTTGGATTCATCTTTAACTATTTCTTTCTAACTCGGCGGAAGACTGAAGCCAAATGCTCACGGTGTTCCTCATGATGGTTTGACCTGACCACCAGATCGTCCACATAACACTCGACATGCTTATGCATCATGTCTTGAAATATATTTTGCATCGCCCTTTGGTATGTCACACCAGCATTCTTGAGACCGAACGGCATAACTTTTTAACAATATATTCCCAAGAGACTTCTGAAAGTTGTTGCTTCTTCGTCTTCAGGTGCCATCCTTATTTAATTGTAACCAGCGTAGCCGTCCATGAAGGACATGACAACATAATGCATGGTACTATCCACTAGCAGTTCGGTGATCAGTAATGGAAAGTCATCTTTCGGGCATGCTTCGTTTAAATTTCTGAAGTCAACACAAGCCCTGATCTACCCATTTTTCTTCTTTACTGAGACTATATTCGATATCCATTTGGGGTATTTGACTTCTCTGACGAATCTGACCTTTATTAGTTTGTTTATTTCTTCTTCTATCTTGGGGACTAGATTTGGATGGAACCGCCTTTGTGTTAGCTTGATCGGTTTTTTATCTTTAGAGATATTCAACCGATGCATTACCACTGATGGTTTTAGGTCTGGCATTTCTGCATACGTCCAAGCAAAGACATCTTTGTTCTCTTTCAAAAGGTTGATATACTGATTAGCTTCTTCCTCTGGCAAACTGGCACTTATAAATGTGTTCCGCGACTCTTCTTCTATTCCCAAATTTATCTCTCTCAAACTATCAATCGTCGGCTGCCCCCTATCTTCTATCTGCTTCAGAGCTGTCTCAGGCTTTCTGAACATTTCGGAGTCTGTTTCTTCCGTCTGGCTGACCGTTACCATGTTTACTGAAGCTTCTGCCCCCAATCCTTGAAACTTTTCTCACTTTTTCTGATTAACTTCGATCGAAATTTGAATTCCCTTTCCATAATTTAGGCTAACAGGTTCTTCATAATCAAAGCCCATTTTCTTCATGATATTCCAACTTGTCGGACTGTATCTTTCAAGCTCTTCGAGTGTTAATTTTCCATTCTTCATATCACTGTTGACTGCTTCCTCTATCTTTTCTTCTAGGGGGTGTAGAATTCAATTGGTTCTTAGTGTTTTGCGCCAGGTTTAACATGAAATCTTTTTGGGATGAGAGGAAATGGTTTACTCATTTTAGCATATAGTAGCGGCACCGTGTAATTAGACTGTAAAATTTTCATCTGTTCTGGTGACAGTAATGTTAATGGTGGTTGTCCTGGTTGTCGCAAATGCTTTGGCACAAAATAGAACTTCTTTTTTATCTTTTCTGTTACAAATGATTCTATTTCTTTTTCCTTTACTATTTCCAAAAAAATGTTTTCTGGGACCTTGTTCTCATCATTTCTGTGAGACTCGTATCTTAGCCCATACCATTCTGTAAGCTTCCGCGGTCCTCCCGGTCAAATTTTGGTGACCTACGACGCGTAGATAGTAGTTACGCGCGATCCTGAGTTGTATCTCGTATTCCAGAGTCGGCTCGACCCAATACTTGTACCCTTGCAACTGCGCCATCGCCGCGGTTCTGATGCCGCATCTCGCACGCTGATATGATACCCAAGCCAGGAGTTGTGGGCCCGCGCATATTTTGAAAAAACACCGCGTGTTACAAATTCTGAGAGAATCTCTACAACCCATCACATCAATCCATCAATCAATCAAGTCAAGTACAACCCACACCCTACCCATCCCTCTCTCACCCAAAGTCAACAACACCCATACTCATCCCATTCCTTTCTTACCAACAAGTCAACAAGCACCATACCCTCCATTTACAACATCACATCTCTCTCTCTCTTTTTTAAACCAATTCTCAAGTAACCCATGAGAGCAAAACGTCCAAGCTCTCCATGAGAGAGCCAAGTGTGGCCCACTCCCTACCCCTATATCTCTCATCTCCACCCTTCAATCTCCATCATCTTCCATCAAAGATGAAGCCAAGAAGCTAAGGAAGCCAAGGGACCAAGAAGGAGCACAAACAGTGGGTGATTTTATGTTGTGATTTAAGGGCCCACTTATGGTGGGACCCATCTTGATGTATGCATTGTATAGGGAGGGCCCATAGTGGCGGGGTCCCTCCCCTTCTCACATCTCTCTATCCCTCCCTCTCTCCCTTTTTATGAAGGGGTGTGATGTGGCCCACCTGATCTAACCACTCGTGGGGCCCACTTTACTGACATCCAGCCAGCCCAAATGAAGGGAAAACATAAATATCACCTTTATTCAAATCTGGTGGGTCCCACACGTGTGGACCCACCCCACGCACACAATATATCGGGACCGTCCATCTGTTGGATGGCCAGTAGCCTTAGCTGCTGTATTAACGTCAGCAAAATTCTGTGGGCCCATCATGAAACGTGTGTTAGATCCAAGCCGTCCATCTGTTCTTAAGACGGTGGGGCCATGGCTGATTGACGTCAGCAAGATTGGTGGGCCAGCATGAGGTCTTTTTTTTATTCAAACTGTCCACCCATTTGGAGACGTGGCCCACCCCACACATGTGACACGTGTGGGGGGGTGGGACCCACCTTGGTGTATGTATTGTATAAATACATCATTCGTCCAGAGCGTCCAAGGAGTCTAGACGCTGAACTCCTTCATATATAAAATATTATATTATAATATATTATATTATATTATATTTTATATATACACACACACACACACATATATATATGTATATGGTGGGCGCCATGTGGGACCCACCTACGGACGGATTGGCTGGAGCACGTCGCACCAGCTATATAACTAGTATTGACGTCAATAAGTTCTGTGGGACCCACCAATGTATCGGTCTTGTCCACATCGTCCAGATGGCTAGATGGTGGGACCCACCATTGATGTATGTTGCTGGGACCTACCTCTGATGTATGTGTTTCATCCAAACCGTCCATCTAATTGGCAAGCTCGTCTCACGGCCTGAGACTAAAAATGAGGCAGATCTATCAGGTGGACCACACTAAAGAAAATAGTGGAGAGTTGAATGCCTACCATTGGAAACCTTTAGGGATTTCAGAAGTTTTGGATTAATATGATATTAGTTATTCCCCTTGATCCAGGTCTTTGTGACCGTATGATCAAATTGGATGGAAAATAAACGTTATGGTGGGCCTTTAAACTGTTTAAACGGCGAAATCATTATCTCCACTACTATTTGTGGTGCGGTCCAGATGATATTTCGATGGGCCCATTTAATGTATATGAGGCCCGTTGTTCTGACCCATCTTGATCTATATTGGCCCATTGGTACGGCCCATATAGTGCGGCCCACTTATTGTATTTGAGGCCCATGGGTTGCAGCCCATTATGATATACTGAGGCCCATGGGTCGTGACCCATTGAGATGTATTTTTGACCCATATGGCATGGCCATTGTGATGTTCTTGTAGCCCATTTAATGAGACCCATGTGTAGGGCCCACATGTTATGTATTTGAGGTCCATAAGCAGGACCCACCTGTTGTGTATATAAGGCCCATTAATGCGGCCCACTCATTGTATGTGAGGCCCATTGGTGTGGCTATTGATGCGGCCCACTTGATGTATATTGAGGCCCATTATGATGTAAATCAAGGCCCATGGGTTGTGGCCCATGGTGATGTATATTAGGCCTGTATGAGTGGCCCATTATGATATATTTTCGACCCATACGATGAGGCCCATTGTGATGTATTTCTGGCCCATTTAGTAAGGCCCAATGAGATGTATTTTTCGGCCCATATATTGCGGCCCATTTGACATATATAGGGCTCATGTATTACAGCCCATTATGATGTACATGAGGTCCATGAGTGAGGCCCAATGTGATGAATGTGCAGACTGATGTAATGTGTGATTTCACTATAATGTATGTAATGATATTTTTATGGGCCACTACTTGGGAGCAATGTTGGTTAAATGTCCACATTGATGGGCAATGATGGTTAAATGTCCACATTGTGACCTTGCCTTAGGCTGATAATCGAGGCTGATTCTGATTATCGAGGCCGATTATTGACGCCGATTTCGATTGTCGAGGTCGATTCCGATTGTCGAGGCCGATTCCGATTGTCGAGGCTGATTCCAATTGTCGAGGCTGATTACGATTGTCGAGGCTGATCACCTAGGCCGATTCCGATTGTCGAGGCTGATTCCAATTATCGAGGCCGATTCCGATTGTCGACGCTGATTCCGATTGCCGAGGCTAATTTTGATTATCGAGGCTAATTCTGATTGTCAAGGCCGATCACCTAGGCCGATTTCAATTGTCGAGGCTGATTCCAATTGTCGAAGCCGATTATCGAGGTCGATTTTAATTGTCGAGACTGATTCCGATTGTCAAGGCCGATTCTGATTGCCAAGGTCGATTGCGATTATCG
Source organism: Magnolia sinica (assembly GCF_029962835.1). Classification (NCBI taxonomy): domain Eukaryota; kingdom Viridiplantae; phylum Streptophyta; class Magnoliopsida; order Magnoliales; family Magnoliaceae; genus Magnolia; species Magnolia sinica. Next base: position 67,847,987 of record NC_080590.1, on the reverse strand, counting down.
AGGCTGATTCTGATTATCGAGGCCGATTCCGATTGTCGAGGCCGATTCTGATTGTCGAAGCCGATTATCAAGACCGATTTCGATTGTCAAGGCCGATTCCGATTGTCGAGGCCGATCCCGATTGTCGAGGCCGATTATCAAGGCCAATTCTAATTATCAAGGCCGATTCTGATTATCGAGGCCGATTTTGATTGTCGAGGCCGATCACCTAGGCCAATTCCGATTGTTGAGGCCGATTTCGATTGTTGAGGCTGATTATCGAGGCCGATTCCGATTGTCGAGGCTGATTCTGATTCCGATTGTCGAGGTCTGTAACGCCCTGAAAATCGGGGGTCGAGTAGAAGTCCAACTCCCAAGTTTCAACGCATCACTTATGCAATATATTTAATGATGATTAAATGTTGTGTGTATTAGTGTATAAAACATGAATAAGATTAAGCCAAATCAGCAAAACATAATCCAGGGACAGTTGTAATACGCAAGCGAAAGACTGATTCAAATATGTATAACGTTATAAATCAATATAGGTCCCCAAAGTATATATGCATTGCCAGGTCAATAATTACATCTATTGTTTCAAAATAAAAAATGACAAAAATGTAATAGTCCACTACAAGTATAACCCTGAAGCCCCGTCGATCAGAACGGTCTATATGAACCCACCTGAATACTGCATATATGAGAAAGCATCTTCCTTGTTTTCAAAATCTAGCTCTACCTCGCTAGTCGGGTCTCCATCTGCAACTAAGACAGTCTAGTTGGTGTTTAAAACACCATCCCATAACATGGGAGTGAGTGATCAACTCAGTGGAACTATAAAGCAAAGGTTAACATGTTATCAATTCAATCAAGCAGTAATGATAAAGCGGACATATCAGACATTCCTAGATACTCTTATTAATGCAAGGATGAAATGTAAGCATGATGCATGCCCTCGCCTACACTCCCTCATGCGACACCATCTTACGGTCGCGGCATGCTTTCTTCCCTCTGTGCTCTTCAACCGGGGGCACATGCAGTGCGATGGAATGAGCGTGATTACCGAGTTATTATTAGTCCCTTTCATACAGCAGGATTGAAAATCTAAGGTACCTCCCTTATATCAATTCCCAAACAATGATCCATTCTAGGGTCGTTAATCCTAGTAAATCTCATACGATGTTACGGTTCTAGGTCGTTGCAAAGGGCTCGTCACCTTATCAGTGTAGGCCTAGTGTACTCTTGTTGCTACGTAAGGTCTCGTCGCCTCTACGTAGTCTTAATGTACGCTCGAGGTCACTACAAAGGGCTCGTCACCTTATCAGTGTAGGCCGACAGCTCGAATACAGTGTCTCATACCACTGTATTCGGCTTACGAGTCTGGGTTGCTCACTGGTCACTACGAAGAGGCTCGTCACCCCAGCGTAGGCCGACAACTCAACCACGGTGTCCCATACCACCATGCCCAGCTCATGAGTCTTAGCAGATCGAGGTACCAAGGTTTCTCCAAACTAATGATTTTCGGACAGTTGTTACAAAGACCTATATTTAACTATATTAAGAATTTTATTATATTTTTTAATTATTTTTATATGAAACTAGACTTATCAAGCTTCAATCTGGCTTTTGAATCACCCAAATCGGAGTTATAATGAGGGAGATATGACTTTTCAAAGTTGGACGAAAGTTGCAGAAATTTGTGAAAAACGGACTACCCGGCCCGATGCCACCCGACCGGGCCCGCTGCCGGTCGCTGGCCTCTAGGGCGATGGCTCGCCCCAGGGGCGATGTCCTCCCCCCCCCCGGGGGTGCTGGATACATGCGGGACCCACCTCGGGTCCCCCCGAATTGTGTCGTTTGGGCCCCCGAGTCCATCGAGGCATTATCAGGTCTCATTTGTAAACCAGAATGAGTTATTTGACGTGCAATATATGATTTTGGGGTAGGAGAAGCTAATATATCTAAATAATCTATTTATTTCATAAGATTCCAAAAGATTAATAGTCAAAAGCCCATTTTATTTACGTATTTACCATTTACAGTAAGTTTTAGTTTAAGTATTATTCTTCATCATTTAAACTTTAGGATTAGTATCTAATATGAAAGTACTTAGAAAAATTTGAAGAATAAGGTAGTGAAAGGTGAGATTTTTGAAGAAAATGGGAGATTTTGAAGGAAATGGGTTGAAAGGGGATTTGAGACTTTGGGATTGAGTTTTTGAGAAGTAATTAAGATGTTAGGATCGACCCTTGCCTAAGTACTTCTAACTCCAAGTTGGCAAAAATCCGGGGTGTTATAAGGTCAATTATCGAGGCTGATTCCGATTCTCGAGGCCAGATATCAAAGCCGATTGTCGAGGCCCAATGTGATGTATATGTGGCCTATGTGATGAGGCCTATTGTGATGCATTTGAGTGTCAGGCGATGGAGCCCATTGTGATGTATATTAAGCCCATGTGAAAGGCCCATCTTGATGTGTATTAAGCTCTTGAGTGAGGCTCGTGGTGTTGTATATTTTGCCCTTGTGTGAGGCCATGGGTCCACTGTATATTAGGCTCTATGTGGGCCATTCCTTGGGGGCAATGTGGGTTAAATGTCCACATTATCAAGGTCGATTGTCGATGCCAGTTAGTGATACCGATTATGAGTATGTGACAGCATAGCATCATGATACATGCCCATACGCATCATCAACAGGTTTGTTATGAGATGTGGTTAACCATTGCATATGTCATTGGGCAGGTTGTTATGAGACTCCCTGATAGGCGGAGGTTATCTCACATGAGCGCACGGTATACACAGGATTGATGCATGAATGGATTGTATGACTTATGCATCTTGCATTGTTTGTTGTACACCCTAGCGATATCACGGCCGTAGCCTCTACAGACATATCGTGGATGGCCAGATGGGACACCAGAAATATGTTATTAGCATCGGGCTGCTATAAATGGCCTTGGGTGAAAATCCCTAAACCCTCTTGGTACCAGAGGACGCCCCAACGTCGAAACCGAGTGGATATATATGAGTGCATGAGGGTCGTATACCAGTAGGCCGCATCTCCCACTGTGTCATGGTCGGTTGGGAGGGGGTGTGGCCTTACCCGCCCGAGGGTAGGGGGCATAGCTAGGCTGAGTTTGACCAACTTCTAAATGGGTCCACTATCGACATGTCGGGTAGATATTGGCTGACTACTAGCCAGGCGGATAGTGAGGACTCTTTCACTTGCATGGTCCCGCGTCAGTGGGCGACGATTGCATGTAGAGTATACTAGACCCTGGTAATGATCCCAGAGATGTACAATACTGATATGTGGACTTATTGAGCAGGAGTTGCATATTCACTCATTCATTTATTCATTCACTATCCACTCGAGTTGGTGGTGCATAACTATTTATTATATGTACCTTCACAATGGCCACGATTTAAGTTGGGGCGCACAACTAACCTGAGATCAGGAGTCTACCACGTTGAGTCTGACTATCTAAATTTAGGTATGGGACTAGTTTGGATAGAAGTCTCTTGTGATGGACCCCATAGCATGTGATACTATGTACTATCATCCCGACTTCACACTCCAGCATGGTCATTCCATTCGCACCGCATATTGCATTACATCCACAACATATGACATTTAGGGTTACTGTGTTTCTGCATTTATATGGTCTAAATACGGCTGACAGTATTCATGAACTCATCAGAAATTGTATATTGCATTACATCCTCGGCAGCTGATATGTCGGCAGCTGATATTTAGCTCTGTATGATTCCGCATTTACATAGTCGATCCGCATTGCGTATTCTAATATTGTTTAACTCATGGACTTGTCATTATTTCTACTTACTCTGATATCGTATGATTCATGATCTTACCAGTATTTTCGATATTGTATGATTATGTCATTGTATTTAATACTTGGCACTTACCTTATGCACACACTTACACCACTCTCTAAGCTTTCTATAAGTTTATGCACGATAGATGCGTGCAGGTGATTTTAGGTTGCAGCAGCTTGGAGCTTGGAGCATGTAGCTAACTTCTGAAGCTTTGATTTTCACATATGTATTTCCCTTTCAGCATTGTATTCAAATGTTTATATTAGTAGATATGTGATAATGATGTTGCCTTTGTGATTTGAGTAAACTTGTGGTTATGCTTATTATGAGTAAATGTACATTAGAAAATCCTTCTTGTAGGATTCCAGGATCAGAATTTGGTGTATAGACATTGGGAGCCGAGAATGGGGTACTGCGGAGGCTGTCAGCACTGCATTCGGCAATTGAAAATTTTGTGAGCCCGATTTTTGAGTTTGGAGCGTGACAATTTCTCTTTTCTTCTTTATTAGCAAAAGCATCGTAATAACTGGCGTCTGTGAAAAAGGCCTCAGCTTCTGTGTACGGTCTCGCATCAGGTAGCACTTTGTGCTGCACTCCATTTTTGCAGTATTTGAAGCACTAGTGTAAGGTAGAAGGTATGATGCCATACTGATGCATCTATGGTCTTCCTAGAAGGAGATTATACGTCGTCATTGCATTAATAACGTGGCAGACAACATTCGTGGTCAACTCTCCTATTTTCAGCATTATTGTGATCTTACCAAGTGCACGTTGTCCATCTTGATTAAAGCCTTGTATCATTATTCCACTAGGGTGTAGGTTCGAGCATCGATAACCTAATTCATTCAACATCGTCAATGGCAACAAGTTTACAGCAAACCCATTATCGAGCATTATTCGCTTTACTTGTTTACCGCGAATGTGACCCACTATCATCAATGTCCTATTATGTTCCCCATCACAAACCAAGTCATCGTCGAAGACGGAAATAACTGGCATACAATCTCCTTCCTTCTCATTCTCCATCTCAGTTAGTAACACTCATCTTATATCTTTATCAGATAGGGCTTTAATCAGGCTCTGCCAGGAGTCTTCTGACAATTTTAGAGCATCATAGACACTCAACCGAGCTAGAATGCCTTTCAAATGGCTTATAATATCATAAGTCACTTTCTGTCTCCTTTCCCTTTTCTTTCTCGCCGTCGTCACTGCTGTTGGCACGATTCTTAACTATTTTTGTCTTTGATTTTCCACTTTTCGAACTTGGTGGGCTGGCCATCTTCCTCCCTGATCACAAGGTAGTTACTGTAACTTTTTCCATTGTTTTCTAATCATTTGCTCTTGTTCTTCCCTGATAGTCTTCTCGCACGGTGAGTACATTTGTTGTCGCTCTTCTGTCTCTTTCTTTTTCTTTTCCGATTATTATCTCTCCCCTATTTATCATCCTTTGTATGATACACTTCAATGTATAACAATTCTCTGTCGGATGCCCTACTATGCGGTGATAATGACAGAAATCTCTGTCTTTCATTTTTTATGCTTCTTGGGGACACTTCGATGTGAGCAGCTCAATTGTTCCTGCTTTTAGCAACTAATTCATCATAGGAAGACGTCCTCCTTTTCAAACGCAAAACCCTCATGAGAGTTTAACGATCGGAGTTTTTTTGTCGTAAAACCTTCCCCTGGAGCGATTCGGCTCTTCTTTCCTTTCTATCCTTTTACCCCTTATTTCTCTCGCATCCTGGCTTTTGTATTCTCTCGCATCTTGGTTTCTCTTTTCGTGTTCAACCATGTTCGTGATCAACTTCTGGGGTCCTCTTCTAACCAATTCACAATTGAACGCCGGCATTTTTCGAGTCATCAATTCTAAGGCGTGCGCTTTCGTGGCCAAATCACGAAAGGTCCTGATGTCAGCGCTGGTGAGACCAAATGCCACTCCCATTTCCATAGAATTCAGGCACATCTTCACCTGCTCTTTCTCTTCTGGCAATTTCCTGCAAGAAGCCCCCAAGGTCTTCCATTTGTCTATAAATTTTTCCACTAGCTCTCCTTCTCTCTGTCGTACCGAAGCTAGTTCTGTGATACTAATATCTCGTTCTGATGAGAAGAAATTTGACATAAACGCGTCTTACATTTGTTCCCACGTCTTTATTGACCCATGTACTAAGCTGAAATACCATCTGAACACTTTATTCGTCAAAGAAGACCCGAATAACCAAAGGTAATATTGGGGCACTGTGGAGAAATTCCCCATGCTAGTAATAAAATGCATCAGATGTTCTTCCGGTGATCCATCCCCGTTGAACTTCTGAAAATCATGATGCTTGAAATTTTTCGAAAACAGAATATCTTCGATTTCTTTCAGATATGGCATCCGGTATCTGAATCTTCCTACACCCTCATGTTTTTTTTGACCTGACTGCTTCTTCGACAACTTGTTGTACTTCTTCTTGTGTCACTGCTCTCATCGTGGGGGCAAATCCGTGTGACCAGTCCTTGGCGACTGTGACCCGTTGAGGTCTGTTCTCATTCATTCGTGTTATCGGTCATTGGGGGTGCCATCATCCAGGCTACATTGTGCGCAAGAGTTCCCAAGGCCTCCCGAAGATTTATGCATTCCTCCATTAGTGTTTTCTGTGCCTCTGCCATTTCAGTTATGCGATCCTTTGTAGTTAGGGAAGACCCTCGGTTTGTCCCAACCATGTAAACAGCAGACTCCTCATTCCCTGACAAGGCGGTAGTCGAAGCCGAATAAGAGTATTAATGTTATAGGAGTTGTCGAAAGAGGGGACTCATATGACCTTCGCGTATTCCCGTGGTAGCCAGTTGATCAGGAGGATGTGGAGATTGGTGACATGGATCCTGGTGAGCTCATCAATAGAGCTTTGCCCTTTTGCTCTCTTCTCCATCGGGAGTTCTTAGTAGGTAGGGCGGGGAAATATTGTATCACTAAAGGAAAGACAACTTTCCTAGGGTAGATTGCTGGTGGAGCGAGTTCGGGATGTTTCTTAGCTATATTTTGCATTATCGGTCCCCTAGCCCTTCTTAGTGACGAACTTGCTTCTGCAATATTGGTGTTCCAGGTCCTTGTCCTTCTACGAGTAACAACGATCCAGTCATCTCTTTCTTTCTTTGCTACTGGCAAAGCGGTTATGACTACAACAACTGCCAGTGATTCTGTATGCTTAACTGATGCTGCTCTTCTTTTGTGACATTCAGCTTTTTCATCAGCATATTCGACGACGAACCCTGTCGCAGTGAAGTAGAAGAGTGTAATCTTCTGAATGATTGTCATTGATTGGTTGTAATATCTTTTCTCTTTCTCTTAAATTCCTCCATATTACAAAACAACACAAGTTAGTATTTAAATGAAGTAATATTCTATTTTGGAGATGAAAGGGAGGATGTTCCCACTGAGAGTCGCCATTTTGGCACCTTAAAGACGCCAAACAATAGTGATTGTCCTCTACATAGCTCTTAAGTTAATATCAAGTGAATACAATGTCCCCAGCAGAGTCGCCATTTTGTTTCGAACAAGAAACAAATGCATTTGATTTGGAAATTTTATTCACTTAATAATTAACAAAAGAAGATGAAGAAGATAACCCCAACATTTATTCGTTCTAAATTCTTTTACATTCTTTCTCTCCTTTGATTCCAAAATAGAATATTCATAGAACCATGATACAAAGCAAATGTGACATATATCCATATCACTCATTTGATCAAATCTGAAGCTTTTTCTTAATCTGTAACTACTGGAGAAACCACACATATGTCACTTTAACAGAGAAACAATATTGTGTGTTGTCGGCACTTCGCGCAGGAGCATTGTGCACTGGAACACTATGCTAGAGGCTACTATGTGCTGGCAGGCACTGTGCGCCGGCGAGCACTGTGTGCTGGCGGGCACTGTGCACTACAGCTTGTTGTGTGCTACAACCTGTTGTGCGCTAACAGTGTTGTGCACTGACAGCGTTATGCGCCGCACAGTACTTGTTCCGCACAATAGGTGCAAACTATACCTCTCTCTCTTTAAAGTCTCCTACTCTTCTTCCTCTCTTCTTGAACCTGGTACTAATGATCCCTTTAAAGGAGTCATAGGGTATTTATAGCCCTCTCACACATGTGAATATGCCACGTATTCATCATGCGGTATTCATTGTGCATCGATCCCCTCTATGCAGACCCAAATGTGCGGCCTCCACTGTGCGGCTTCCACTGTGCAACTTCCACTACGCGACTTCCATTGTGCGGACTCCACTGTGCGATTTGCACTGCACGACTTCCATTGTGCGGACTCCACTGTGTGACTTCCACTGTACCACTTCCACTGTGCGGACTCCACTACGCGACTTCCACTGTGCCACTTCCACTGTGCGGACTAGCCTATTAACGCACAATGCCTTTGCGCGCAACAGAAGTTCTCTCTCTCTCTCTCTCTCTCTCTCTCTCTCTCTCTCTTTATGCCTCAACAAAGACAAAGAACTGCTTCTACGATCTTGACCTTGCAAATAGATAATCCCAACCCAAATAGGAAACCCTACCTAAGTCATCTATTCAAAGCCAATTCCGAGTTTATATTTTCTACCCTTTAGTCTTGGCTTTAATAAGTTCCAAGTTGATGAATGATTAAATGGACAAAGAATTAAAACAGGAAAAACTGTCCAAAATTCAGTAGGAAAAAGGTGCCACCGAATAGCACCTTCAGTATCACCAAAGATACCTTTGGTGTTACCGAAAGAGCTCAAAACAGTCTAGCAACATTACAAAGGTACGGTACCACCGACTGGATATTTCGGTGACACCGACTGCCACCGACAAACAAAATTTGGTGTCACTAAAAGGGGTCATTTTCATTCAGTCACTTGAGGATTTAATTCGATACTACCGATTGATAATTCGGTACTACCGAAGTAAGTTCGATGATATCGAAGTCAGCTTCAATAACACCTTAAACTAGTCGTTTTCTATCCGTTGGAACTTTTTCTCTATAAAAGAAGCTTGTAGAAACTTACAAAATTAGTGGAAAAAGGCATTATAGAGTCTTTAGTGTATCCCAAGCTTATCCTAACATATTTAAACTCTATCCATACGAGTTTTATGCTCTCTTCATTATGATCTCTCACTTCTATGATCATTCAAAGCTCCTATTAATGAAGAACATGAACATGTGCCTTCTCTAGAGTACATAGACCAAACCAATAGGAAAATCTTTTGTCTTTTCGATACTCTAGAGCATCCATAGGTTGAATCTCTTAAGAAATCCACTCATTATCCTAGATAGGAGATTCAACTAACTCTCATTACCTTGGTCACCTTTATAGGTACATCTTATGCAAGGTTCTTGATCGTGAAGCTGAACTAATAAGAAAATTCAAGCTACATGATCGAAGAAGCACCGAAAAGCTGATTCAAGCTCAAGAGCGCGAAGATCAAACAACCCAAGACAAGCTACAAAAGAGGACTCAATCCGATAAGTGTCATTGTTAAGAGTCCACAGTTTAATCTCTATCCTCGTGTAGGATTGAGGCTGAGAGCTTATAATCAACAAACTCGTTTAGATGCCTAGTGTGGGACCTTGGCCAGTGGGCCTAAACGTAGGTGCCTTGTGTGAGACCTTGACCGGTGGGCCTAAATGGAGGTGACTTGTATGGGACCTTAACATGTGGGCCTAAACGTGGGTTCTTAGTGTAGGACCTTTGCTCCGTAGAGAGCATAAATTGGTATCCTTTGTGTAGGACTGTAAAGGTTATTAGTGAACCTATTTTAAAACTATTAATAGTGAAATCCGATGCACTCTGGGATTGAGTGTGGATGCCGGGAGTGGAGTAGGCACGTAGCCGAACCACTATACATGCTTGTGTTTGGAATTGTCATTTGTGCATCTGTTTAATCATGCTTATATATGCTTAAATGTTTAAATTCTTATACATGATCGAATGAATGCTATTAATTGATAGGAAGCACATTCCACACACAAGCTCACAACACTAGGCTAGTTGTTATATTTGTATATCTTCAATAGCCTTTGTGATTGGATCCTCTATTGGCTTGAAAGCCTTTAGAGTTATATTGTCTTACTTGCTTTAAACTGAATGAATGTTTAAGTTAGGCAATTAGGATTTTTAAAATAAGAAAAATATTTGAAAAGTCCTATTCACCCCCCTCTAAGACCTTGTCTCAGATTCATTCTTCAGTATCAGTGGTATAAACCGCAATTTCATGTTAACCACATCAAAATCTAAATATTTCATCAATGAATGAATTTTGGATATGAGGGCTTCGTATCACATGACCCTTCATAAGAGTTGGTTCATCAGTTATAATGAGTGCGATGGTGGCCAGGTATTTATAGGCAATGACAATGCCTATAACGTGGTTGTTGTTGGATTGGTACGCATTAAGATGTTTGATGGTATGGAGCGTATCTTGATAGATGTGAAAACATTCCTGAGTTGAGGAAGAGTCTGATATCCCTTAGAGCACTCGAGGCACTAGGGTGCAAATTCATTAGGTTTGATCGTGTCTTTAAAGTTTCAAATGGGACATTGAAGGCACAAAGGAATGGTAACCTTTATAACTTGATCGGGAGCACTTCATCGGGTAGACCTACGGCAGCTGCAGCGGATTCAACGTATACATGTATGTGACACGCACACTTAGGCCACGTGACCGAGCGAGGCAATAAAGACACTTTCTGCCAGTTGTTTAATTTCAATTTTTTTAAACATTTATTTTAATATATACGAGCATTGTATATATGGTAAACATTCAAAGTTGTCTTTTAAATCTGGTAAACATGTATGTAAGGGGGTTATAAATTATGTGCATTCTTATGTATAGGGTCGTCGACCGTAGTTTCCGGTGGAGGATTGTCATAGTTTGTTACGTTTATTGATGACTACTCCAGAAAAGTGTGTCATTTTATGAAAAGTAAATCTAAAGTTTCATCAACCTCAAGTAGTGGAAAGCGATGGTGAAAAATAGTCAGGGCGACAAGTGAATGTGTTAAGGAAAGATAGCAGTGGGGAATTCACTTCTGGGGAATTCAATCGGTTTTATAAGGATGAAAGAATCGTGAGGTATAACACAATGCACCACGCACCTAAGCAAAATAGTATGACTGAGCGGATGAATCGAACTCACTTGGAGAGACCCGATGCATGATAAGCAATGCTGCCTTGGGCAAGAAATTTTGGTTATCGGTCCCCTTTTATGGATATTAATTGTAAAATTCCAAAAGAAGTGTAGAGTGGTCAGCAAGTAGACTACTCGAGGCTGTGAGTATTTGATTGTGATGCCTACTCACATGTACCGTCCATTAAGAGAGATAAGTTGAACTAAATGGCTAAAAAGTACATCTTTGTCAGCTATGGTGGTGGTGTAAAGGGTTACAGTCTATATGACTAAGTCACACAGAAAATCATCTTTAGTCATGACATCAGATTCAATAAAGGATCCTTGTTCCGTAAGGAGGAACACAATAAGGACAAAAAATCGATTGTGGGTAGAGGTGTATACAAGTCGAACCGAGTCGAGCTTGGCACAGCTTAACTCAGCTCGGCCACTTGCTGACCCCAGCTGAACTCGGCTCAACTCGGTCCTCGAGCCTAACTGGCCAGCTCAGCTCGGTTCGATCAGCAGCTCGGGCCAGTCCGAGCCAAGTTTGAGCCAAGATCGAGCCAAGTTCACCTGTGCAGCATTTTCACAAACACATGAATTGCACCTTCAAAATCTCACTGTATGTAAAGCAGCAGCAGTGGTTTTATAGGTATTTCATCAAACACCTTGTACGCAATATAAAAATCAAGATAAAAAAGGGTATTCGTTCCATATACGTACCTTCCTTACCACCAACCACACTTCGTTGAGTCATTTCATCAAACACTTGGTGAGCAACAGCAATATCAAAGTAATCGAGTCACCGAACTGGTTCGATCCGAGTTCGATTTGAGTTATGTTCGATCCGAGTCGAGTCGAGCTCGGGCAAGCTCAAACTCAATTCGAAATTTTTTCGAGCTCAAAAAATCAGCTTGACTCAGCTCGAATTTAGTTTCGAACCAAGTCGAATCGAGCGTTTTCGAGTCGAGTAGAGCGAGCTAACCGAGCTAACTCTGCTCGTGTACAGCCCTAATTGTGGGCATTCAAATAGACAAAGATGAGACACATGTTTATATTGAGAAGCAGACAAAGGTACAGGAGCAGGTAGAGTAACCACCTATGAGAAGGAATCCACCAAGGGATCGTAAGTTACCGGCGAGATATATGAATGACTCGAATGTTACATTTTCCCTTATTACGGATGAGGGGAGATCCACATACTTTTCAGGAGGCTCTTGACGATATAGATGCCGAAAAGTGGAAAGTGGGGATGCATGACGAGATGAACTATCTGTATCAGAATGAGACGCGGGAGCTAGTGGAGCGTCCTGTCGAACGTAAAGTGATCGGGTGCAAGTGGATCTTGTAGAAAAAACAAAATAAATACAAGGTAAAGTTGGTAGCGAAGGGATACACTCAGAGAGAATGTGTTAACTTCACTGAGATATTCGCGCATGTGTTGAAGCAAGTATCTATCATATTCGTATTGACGTTAGTTACCAATACAATCTCAAGATGGAACAGACGGATGTAAAAATTGCTTTCCTACATGGGGAATTAGAAGAGAAGATTTACATGAAGCAAGCACAAGATTTTGAAATACAAGGGGTAAAGAATAAGGTTTGCAGGTTGAAGATATCATTATACCACTTGAAACAGTCACCTAGGTAGTGATACAAGAAATTTGATTTTTTTCATAGTGAGTCAAAGATTTGCGTGGAGTGAGTATAATCATTGTGTCTATTACAAGACATTGAGTGTTGAGAAATTCATTATCTCGGTATTATATGTTGATGATATGCTTATCGCCAGTCATAATATGTTTAAGATCAAGATACTGAAGACTCAGCTATTAAGGTCATTCAAAATAAAACATCTGAGGGTGTAAAAAAGGTTCTCAACATTTATATTCACAGAGATGGGAAGAGAAGCAAGCTATAGTTATCTTAGACATAATACATTGAGAATGTATTAATGGAGTATGGGATGGACAAGGCAAAGACAGTCAGCGTTCCCCACGCAGTTTATTTTAAGTTTTTTTCTTAACATTGTCCTGAAATAGATAAAGAAAAGCAAGTTATATCTCGTGTGCATTATTTGAGTGTGATTGGCAGCTTAATGTATATCATAGTCTATACGAAACCAGATAATTTACATGCAGTGGGTGTTGTTAGCAGATACATGTCTAACCTGGTAGAATACTGAAAGGCAATGAAAAGGTTACTTAGATATATTCGAGATACGCAGGATTACGTCTTAGCATTTGAAAAATCATGGGACAAGTTAGTATACTATGTGGATCCAAATTACGTAGGCAGTGTGGATAATAGAATGTCGACTTCCAGTTACTTTATGTTAGCGAATGGTGCAATCAGTTGGATGTTAAAGCTTCAGTCTGTGATGACTCTCTCCACAACTAAAGATAAGTATATGGCGATGACAGAAGCATTCAAAGAAAATGTTTAGTTAAGGGAGATGATAAATCAGTTGGAGCTTCAATACTGCCAGTTAATTATGAAAGCAAAAGTTCAATTAATTTGATGAAGAATTTTGTTTATCACTCACGTAATACAGATATTGATGTGTGTCATCATTTTACCCGACAGGTGCTTGAGGAAGGAGGCATGACTCTTGAGAAGATACACACAAGCCTAAATTCGATTGACATGCTTATGAAGGTGGTTCCCACAAAGAAGTTCAAGTTATGTGCAATTGCTCTGGGCTTGGCAAAGCCATAATGAGAATGGAGTGTGCACGAGAAGCGACAATGAAGTTATGATAAATGATAATCAGAAATGGTGATGGCAAAAGAGTAATGGAGACTGAAGATTGAAAACTTATGTCTTAAATTTGTCTATAATAGGGTTTGTCGATGCCATCAACAGACCATTCGATCCCATCGATCAGATGTGGATGATGTCAATGCCATCGACAAACCCTTTAATCCCATCGAGAAAATCCAAAAAAAAATTACTATTTGATTGCTGGACAATTTTGAAAGTTGCAACTTGATGGCATCGAAGGATCTTCGATGTCTATCAATGCCATCGAAGGCCCCATCGAACACGCACGCAGTGTTGCGTAAGTGCATGATTTGTTTCATATTCCAGTTGGGTAGTACATATATATCAAGTGTAATCGGGATTAGAAAGGAGATTAGGGCTTTCTAAGGTGTTCTGAAGGGTTTAAGAACATAACTAAGGTTTCAAATGAGATTTTAAGATTGTTCGAATTGGTAAGATCTACTATCTCTTGCAATTCTGCTTTTATAGTGCATTACTCGTAGCTTTCCATCGTAAGTTTTTCTGCAAAAATTTTTCCACGTAAAATACAAATTGTCTTCTTGTTTAGTTTATTTGTGTGTGGTGATAACTATTACTTTGTTGGATTCTACTATGTATTTATCAAGGCATCACCTGCACATGAGCGGCACTGGCCCAATTCTTAACCTCACCTTCCCGCCTTGTGGCACCGAATTTCAGGCCACTTTTAATGAGCCAATGGATGTCCAAGTTGGACAAATGACAGCTCATTGGAGGGCTTGGGGATACACTCTCCGAGAAAGCCTTGGATAACTCCAATCCGACTTTAAGATGAAAGGATAGGAGAAGTCGGTCTATAAGGCCTTGTTTGGGCGGTTGCAATACGGTGGAATAGGAGGGATGGAATTACGGCTACCACTGCATTTATGAGTTGCAGTGGATGGTCGGCTGCATTACGCGTACCCGTTTATCCCATGCGCAGCCCATGACATGTTTGGGTTTTATGGGATTGCAATCATCCCGTGTGTTATCCCATATGGGTTTGTTTGGATTACCCATTGGATTGAAGTGGATTTCACATAGTGCCGTCACATGCATCCTCCATCTTCACCCAATGTGGAGATCCGAGCCGTTGATTGCATGGTATCCGCATTGGGATGAATGGTCTATTCACAGAAATCGTGATTCCGTGTATAACTGTGGCCCACTTGATGATCATTGCGCACAGACAAGACTGCATGATGAGCGGCTTAGATCTCTCACGCATGTCCTGTGTTTCCAGGCAACCAGGGAGCAATCAGCATTTCAGGTAAAGCCGTGTGGAACGGACTAAGCTTCCTCCGCCGCCATGTTTCCAGGCGACTAGGGAACAAGAAGAAGACGAAGCTTTCTCCGGAGTGAAGAACGTAGAGAACGGCTGCCGTGTGAAATAGGAAATCATTTAATCTGAATCCAAAAACAGGGTATTGGAACAAAGCAAGATGGAGGACGATATCGATCAGAGCCATGAGCATTGTGCTGGCGGGCTCATGATGTTTGCCTACTTCAAAGATGGATCGTCGGACAATAATTCGAGCGCGATCTTAAACAAAGATAACGTCCCCCACAGTGCTATCTCCTGTGAAATTCTTCATCCAAATGAACAGCCTGTTCCGTCGATTCTCAGATTTGACTGTGCATCTTCTTCCCATTCTTCAATCAATTATCTTCAATTCTCGGACCATCCCCGCATTGCTTCAAACACCCAAAAGGCGTATCATCAGATGATGAAGATGGAAGAGAATAATCTCCTGACTGGAGGAGATGAGCATTGCAATTCCTTTGAAGAAGAACAGTCTCCAAGCCTTTCATGGTACTGTCCTGAGCCACGGATTTGAAATGAGAAAAGGACCTGAAAAAATGGCAACGAGGTAAAAGAGCCTTTGGAGAATTTTGTAAAATTACAAATGTATTTAGCTTTCTGTCGCCTTTTTGTACAAAAAGATTTCACTTGTGTTGAGAAGAGCTGATCGCGTAGAGAAGATACTCCAACAGAGCAGAAATAAAAGAAGGGAGAATGGGAGAGATTTTGATGCATTGGCTACTATTTCACACGACATCATCGGAGAAAGCTTCGTCTTCTTCATGATGGAGGGATTCTACCTCGCAATAGGGCGTATCTCGGTGGGATGTGAAATCTCACCGACTCCACTGCACGCGCGAGTCCCTCTTAAGACGTGGAGAGACGTTTGCCATCCAAAAAGCTCCGAAGCTGTCACATCAGGGATTAGCAAATTCCATCCCTCCTAATACCGATTAAGCCACCGTATTTCACGTGCCCAAACAGCCTAAAGCTGCATATCAAAGCCAACGCAGCAAGCATGCCTCAATCTGACTCACTCACGCATGCGGTTGTGCCTGCCCTTAGTCCTTAGCACATGTCGCCTGTTGGAGATCAACCAAAACAACTACTTAACAAAGCATATTCCCGTCTCACCCTGATTTCAAGCGGGAGGAATAAAAAAGTTAAATACTTGTCAAGCATCCAACAAGCCCAAATGAGGCATAGAGTGTAGCTTAACTCTCTACTGAGACTTGCTAAGGCGAGCAACCTGCTATTGAAGTGATCCAAGGCATGTTGCGAGGATGAACTCATTCCCTCTCCTATATGCTGGAATAAGTCCGCATCAATCATTAGCTAGCCCCATTCAAGGGCAATCTATGGAAGACGACTTCTGAAGCCCTCTCGGGCGGCAAACATGAAACGCTCACACAACAGCATGCATTGTGCTTATGCCGGCAACTTGAGCCCGCAAGCTAGTTTCCTTTGCAACACCTCGGGCCCCTCATATATCAGGCTGCAACCTCTTGGAGTCTTAAGGACATTCACGGGCCTTCTGATTCACTTCTCCGGGTTTCAACACTCTCCGAGCTCATTGATACATTCCAAGCTTGATGATACCTGGGCTAGACAATCACCTCTCTCTTGAGTCATCTGAGAAGCCAAGCCGCCTCATGCAAGATCCTAGCAACAAGAGCAATCGCCTCAGAGCACTCGTTCTGTCTTCTTCCAAAGACCATCCCATTATACTTAAATGACTCTCGTCTTCTTTATCACCCTATGAGCTTCACTCATGTATCATTATACCTACCGTACACTTATGTTTGTGTGCATTCGGTGCTATCTTATCTTGTCTACAGCCTTGAGCCTTTTAAAGATGAGATCACTTGGCCCTGTCCGACAACGTCAATGGCACACACATCCGAAAGTCTGTGACCATTCGACACACTTACGTTAATCATGTGACCATCTCTCATTGATGTCTACTCAAGTGACATGCTGAGAATGGCTAACTCCAAGCCCAGATTCCTTGTCTTATGGCTTTTAAACGTAGCCAATTTGACAAAGCAAGGAAGCTCCCAGTCCAATCCACCACACCGACAAAGTCATCTTCATATGCTACCATATGATAAGCCCTTTTGGGGCCAACATCACCTTGGTCAATCTCAAGAACAAGCCAACTCTCATAAGTCTTAAGTACGTTAAGACATATCACACATCGAGTGATAAATTATCTTTCAGACACTACCTGCAGCAATCATATTATACAGCCCATGCTGGGACTTCTAAGACTTTAAAAGGCTAAAGTGATCCATTTATCAGCTAAGGCTAATATTACATAGCATAAGAGCATTGAATCATGCACTACATTTATATTTCACTAAGCTTTGCTTTAGAATCAAGGGTTATATACCCCCTTGAATGCAATTAAGAATTGTGTCACACCACACCTGAAATATACATGAATCCAAAGAAATAAAATAGCAATTGGAGTACTTATCTCGTGTGTTGGTGAATGCTTTATAAATGTCTGTGAAAGATCCTGAACAAAATACAACGCATTCCACAACAATGATCCCAACATTTAACCACCCGTGCCTCAAAAGAAGTATTTTTGCTGACAAGGTGAGGATCTCACCCCACTTTTCATCATGCAATTCTACCTTATACTTGGACTTAGAGCCAAGTTCTGTTGGGTTGGGTTGGGTCGGATTGTCAAGGTCTTGGGGTTGGGTTGGGTTGGGTTTGGTTTGTAAAGGCCACCCCAATTTGAATTCAGTGAGGTTCATGATGAAAATTGTGTTGGGATGGGTCAGGTTGGGAATAATCGAATGCATTTGGGTCAGATCAGGTCAGGTATAGAGGAACTCAGTTTGGGTTCAAGTTAGGCACCTTGGGTTGGAATTCAGGTCAGGTCGGGTTGCGGGTTGGGTCCTCTTGAGGTTGGGTTGGGGGTCAACCCAACCTTCCCCGGTTGCACCCTTCTTGGAATAAAATACGGAAAAGGCTTGAACTTGTAATTCTAGTTTGAACTTGGAACAAAAACCCCAGTTGCACCCTACTTGGAATAGAAATATGGAAAAGGCCTTTGAACTTGTAATTCTAATTTGTACTTGGAACAGGGAAACTGTCCAAATAAGAGGTTGAGGTTGGCTCGAATACACCCTGTTTGGCTATCTGGGACTTCAGCAATGCCACAGTCTGTGTGAATCTCTAGTCTTTCAATATTATTTAGTTTAACGGATAATGAAAAAATGGTCAGGATTCATGATAAATCCAACGGTACTGTGAGAGAGCATGAAGCATGTATTTAAAAATGCTATGATTGTAAAGGAACAACTTAAGGTTGGATCAACAGTTCAAATTCAGCTTACTAACATGAATGGAATACTGTGATTCCACAATTATCACATTTCCTCTCCGTTTGAATTACAAAGTAAATCATCATGGACTCCACAAAGTAATCATTAACTTTATTCATAGTTGCAATTCTGTGGCACAAGATACAAGACGACCATTCTCTAAAGAATCTAAAAATTCTGATTACGAAACGAACAGAAAACTAAATTTAGTATAGTTTAGTAAAGTAAAATATAAGCATTGCCCATATCAAATCCTTCACCCAGGATTCCTCATATCAAAATTGGCCCTTTTGAGTATGACAAATGAACCCACCCGATAGATTAAATTAAGCTTGAACTGCATTTAGCTTTAACAGTTGCCCAAAAAATCAAAACCCAATAAGGCAATAACACAATAAAATGGTATTCATGGCGCCCGTCAAGATGGCTGGAAAAATAAGAAAAGTTAACATTCTTACCACAGATATGGATCCATTGATTTCAATGCTGGCTAGCAAGAGATAAAGAGAACCAATAGCACCATCTCCTTAATACAGCAGATATTAGGATTCAATCCTGCTCGAGTTAAAGCAATTGGAATCTTGGATCACACAGGACACAAAATCTTACTCAACACTTACCTGCGCACATGTCGAAGGTGGCACATTCATGGCAATACTAGACTCGATCCACAAATCAAGTAATATGTAAAGATCATGTTTTCTAAGACAACATACACCTCTACATGCAGCTACTGGCACCAATTTGGAACATGTGCAGGCCTTCCAAACCAGCATATAGATGGTGTTGCAGAAAGTCGGCTAGTCAACTCATCAGGTGAGCCACATGTATGAGACCATTAAGGTTTAGAGAATGCCAATAGTCCACACTCAGCATACACGAGGTCAACCGATGAGTGCACACATGTGCCAGGTGGCTACATGTGGGGGCATGTTAAGCATAGCAAAAACCATGCGAGTTGTGAAGATACTACGGTTTTAGCAACACATCGAGGCCTCCATGTAGCCGCAGAGTAATTAGAATTCATCCATCTTTTCCATGAAGAATTTACAAAGAAAATCACTGAATAACACAAACACAACCTCGATTACCATCACCACCATCCTCCGATTCTCCTGATTCACTGCATGAAATATATATACTCCTGTGTGAGGAAAACAGGCGTCTACCAACTTTAGTGCAACATCAAACAACAATATTGCATCGAGAAAATCTCATTTTATCTAAGTGATTATTCACCCATAGTCGGCCAGAATTGTTCGAACAAAAGACAAATCCAATTTCAGGTATTTTCATTGATTTTCAGTGCCTTAGGTAAGAAAGAACTTGATTCTTCAAGCCTGGCACGTGTGGGACATCCTAACCCCCAATCAGGTGGGACCCAAATTGTCTACGATCTGACCAAAACATCAGACTGGTCAACAAAATCATGTATACCAGACATTTAACAAAATAACGGACAGTCCAACAAAACATGCAAAATTTTCACACAGGTAGTTTTTTTCATGCATGTCCGACCTGATAGTTCAATAATCAGATGTTTTGGACAAATCAGCCACAAGAAGGATCCCACCTGATACATGGATCAGAGGTCCAACAAGACCGCCAACATAACACGTGGCTGCACTTCGAGGAGTGTGGAGCTAGCAATCATTATCTTGTAGAAAGGACAGAATTTTTTACACATTTCCCTTTCCATGTGTCTGACATTCCTAAAATGCTCATGTTAAAAATAAAATAAATAAATAAATAAACTATTTTTACATTTAATTAATTATAATATTTTATTTTGGTATACTTCTTTACGCATAAATAATGGATTTTGAAGCTTATTATAAGTAGTAATTTTTTCAGTATTTCTAAATGATGATTGCTGGGCCCAGATGTGCATACCTTGCCCATCTACACACAAGCACACATGCCCATGTGGCACACATCAGACCCGAGCTTTCCATCAGATGCAGAACAGTAAGAAGATATTTTGGTTCAGAAACCATGCAGTTTCACTCATGTGGCCCGCAACATACAAAACAAACGGATGGCTAAAACAAAAAATTTCTATCCACTGAATTGTTTATACACTGGCCAACCTTGGGAGCGAAGCAGTCTGAGTTTTTAGACCAGAAGACAAACAGTGTGGTCCACCTAAAGGAAAGCTCTGATTTCTCACACTTCTGCCATATTAGCACATGTTCTTGTGGGATGAGCAAACTCTAAATGTATGCAGGTCTAGCAGACCTGTTTCAAAACGTAAATAAATACATATGTTGATCAGTATTTTATTGTATTAAGTATTTGAATGGGAAATAGCAGCAGTTTTGACTTCTAAAAGGTATCATTTCCAACACCCATACGTAGGTGTTTACATAGCTTTGTATGTCTTCCAAATTCTAAAAGAACACGAATCAGACACATAAAGAACTGTAGACTTGGAATTTGAGCATTTCCAAGCCCACAAACACCTCGGGAAGTGGCACGTGTGCCATGCGTGGCTGCATATGGGCAAACTTAAACTACCAAAACCAAGCTAAGAAAGGTTCCCAATCACCATTATTAGTATTTTTTGTGAATGCCAGCAAATGGCCCAAAAGATTTCAGCTGTCTAGAAAAAAGTGCATTATTTTACGCTTGATAGCTTTCCTTTGTAAAGCCAATCAAGTGGGCTCCAATCCAGCAACTGGCGAATTTAGCACAACCCATTTTAAAGCCACAAAAATATAGTAAATTCCACATACACCCTAAGAGTTTTATAATCTTTGAGATTTTCCTATATGTTGGCCCCCTAGACTCCTCATTCCACCTATAAAAGTTATGAAATGATGTCTCCACCAAATCTCAGCAGACACAAGATGGTAAAAGGGAATTCCACCCTCCTTTCTAGATTTGCAAGACAAGCATTATGAGAGCCTAGCCTCCAAAAATTGACACTTTTCTGTATGTTTGATGATGCAAAAGATGAATCATAATAAATACGGTAATGAGTTTTTGAGACCATATGGAGTTGCCCAATTGTGGAGGGTGGCTTGCTTAATGTGAATGGATGGGCACTAAAAAGGTGCCAGTCCCTTTTCAATGTTAAAAGGACACCCAGTTTTCGAAACTTTCCGCGTGTGGATGTGAAATAAAAAATTCATTACCGCATGTATCTGATGGTTATAGACTGCACATTGGGCCCATTAGAACAGATCCAGGCCTAGATTCATTGTCTGATGGATAGACATGCATAGCCTCGGTTGATCTTTTTTTTTTTCTTTTTCTTTTTTTTCTTTATTTTGAGGGTAACGAAATTTTATTAGAAAACCTGCCTGACACCAGAATGGGAAAAGAATACAACCAAAACAAAAACAGGAACCAAAGGAAAGGGAACATCCCAATTACAACCCAAGGAAAGGCATAAAGTCAAAATCAGCTACATCTAGAAGAAGGGGAGCCCACTTGAAGACAGACGCTTTTATCTTAATCACCACCAACTCAACAGAACCGGAAGTGTTGGAGAAGACCCGACTGTTTCTCTCCCCCCAAATAGCCCACCAAAGAGCCGGAGAGCAAGGCACCAAACAGCCCTTCCTTGCTTCTCCACCCCACCGCCAAGCCCAAAGAAGCCTTAGATGTGGAAGTGGGCATAACCAGTGTTTTAAAAATATTGACAATATCAGCCACTATATCCCACGATATATCTTGTATCCCACCTGTGGGATGCGAAACGCACAAGTAGTGGGATATATCCCACATGTTTGATCTGGTGAGCATCTTTATTTTCAATCCTTTTTTTCTATAAATCATTGTAAATCATGTTATTTTTTTGTAAATCATGTTAAATCAGTGTCAAATTGTTACAAATCCATGATTTTTCATGTTTTGCATGAAAAATCTTAGATTGGAAGCTTCGCTTTCGAGATTTGGAGGAAATGGGCCAAGTTGAGGAAAATTGAAAAACAAAAACAAAATTTTTCAATTTCTCACAAATCAGTTGCAATCATTGTGTCCAAACGTAAAATCAAACATGCATGTAACCTGATCTAGTGATTCTTCTTTTGCTTTTGCATGTATTGCTTGAGTTTCCACACGTCTTCTTACATTTATAAATAATATGAATAGACTTTGAATATACTTGCATCAATTCAGTTAGACAATGCATAGATTAAAACCCCATACAAAGAAAACATATTATTTGCACTTGTTTTTTGTAATGTTTTGATTTATAAGTGTTATTGATGTGTTTTTTAACAATTGCTAAAGTTTCATTGAAAAAGTCGACCAATTTCCCCATGTTTCCAACAACAGTGATACATTATGCGATACAACCGATATATCCGAAGGGAGCGATACATAACACGATACCGATATACCCATGGCGTGCGGAAGAATAAGAGAAAACACGACCAAATTTGGACTATGAAAGGACAATGGATGCGCAAGTGGTCAACCAACTCCGCATCTTGTTTGCAGAAGGAGCACATGTTGGGAATTGGCATGGATCTTCTTTAGAGATTGTCAATAGTTAGGACTTTATTCCTACCCATCAGCCAAGTAAAGATTGTCACCTTAGGAGCGGCACCATAGAACCAAAAGTGAAAGGGAAAGGTTGGTCCTCTTATAACCTCGGGAGTTTTTATCGCTGCATAGAAAGATTTAACCAAAAAAATGGCCGGAGCTATGGATCCTCCAAACCAAGGTATCTTGACCTTTAGCTGGGAGGGGAGCAACCTTCAGCTTATCCAGCAAGCTAATGAAATGTTCCGTCTTGACATTTGAAAAAGCCCTTCTGCATGGAGGAGTCCAGATAGGATGAGGGGTGCCAAGGGTAACACATTCCATGACTTTAACGTCCCTTGAAGGCAAAAGGCGAGCCAAACTCGGCAATAACTGGGACAAAGGTGAATCTCCATACCAGACGTCCCACAATCTGACCCGCGAAACATCGCCAATCGGGAAGGAAATGTGCTTCATGAATTCCGGCCTCACCTTGTCTATCGCCTTCAAACATGGGAAGACTGGCAGAGGGAGGACTTTTATTTTCAGCCACCAACCTCCACTCCATATTTGTTGTTGATGACTGTACGCCACAAGCTCCCCTCCTCCATACCAAACACCAAAGCCATTTATTGAGGAGGGCAGTGTTCATGCTTCGAAGCTCCCTAAGGCACCACCTAGATGAATCGGCAGACAAACCTCTTTCCAACTGATAAGATGGAAATCATGTTTTGCATCCACCCCCCTCCAAAGAAAATTCCTCCCAAGTTTTTCCCATTTTTTCAAAACTGTTTGCAAGCATTTGAAGACGGACATGAAGTAAAGAGGCATATTTGAAAGAACAGCCTTTATAAGGGTGACATGACCTCCCAAAGATAGGTAACGAGGTTTCCAACTTGCTAGCTACTTCTCCACTCTCTCAATCACCCTATCCCATAGATGCTTGGCGGGCTTACCGATGCACAATGGAAGACCTAGATATGACAAGGGAAAGGCACCAGCATTGCAACCAAAAACAGATGCAAGGCTTGTAGTATCTTCTGTAGATATATGAATGACCAACAACTCACTCTTCAAGAAATTACCCTTGAGCCCCAACACAGCCTCGAAACATGACCATTTTACACAAGTTGATAACATTTTCTGGAGTAGCCTCAAAAAGGATTTTGGTATCATCTGCAAACTAGGACGAGAAACCCAAAACCCCAATCTATCTACCTCGAAGCTAGAGATGAGGCCTGCCTCCTACCCTCTAGGAGTCATGCGGCTAAAAGCTTCAACTATGATCAAGAAAAGATAAGAAGATAACAGGTCTCCTTGCTGGAGACCTGTAGAGGGAGCAAAAAAAGCCTTTAGAGGATCCATTAATGAGTATGGAGCAACTCAAAGAGGAAATGCAAGACTGAATTCAAGCCCTCCATTTGGAATTGCAGCCCATTCTTTCCAACATCTAGTCAAGGAAGTCCCACTAGACATGATCATAGGCCTTCTCAATATCAAGTCTGCAAACAACCCCAGCTTTACCCAACTTAAATTTAGCGTCAATGCACTCGTGCGCTATGAGGGCGTTGTGTATAATTTGTTTGCCCAGCACGAAGCCCCTGTTCTCTGAAATAATAGAATGAATAACTGCCCAAAGTTTGGAAGCAAGAATATAAGCGATAATCTTGTATGGGCTGCCGAATAGACTTATAGGCCTGAAATCCTTTGAAGAATCTGCACCCTCCGCTTTGGGAATTAGGGCTATGAAGGATGCACCCAATTCTGAAGCTAAGCGCCCTGTGAGGAAAAACTCATTGACAAAAGCAAACACATCATCTTTCAGGGCGGTCCTAAAGACTTGAAAAAATGCAAGGGGGAAACTATCTGGCCTTCGGGGTTTCTCTCTCCCAAGGCTGAAAACAACGTCTTTAATTTCATCATCTTCAACCGGCCTTTCCAATAGACTTGCTTCTTCAACTAAGAGGGAGCTAAAAGGAATATTATACAATCTGGGACGATTCCAACGATCAAAGGAGATAAGCTGCTGACAGTAATTAACAATGGCCTCAAAACCTGAGGCCTACCCTCTACTCACATACCATCTACCATCAAGGAGCTGATCCTATTGACACATGCTCTGGTTGAGGCGGTGTTGTGGAAAAACCATGTATTTTGTCCCTTCTTTCAGCCAGACCGCCCTAAACTGCTGCTTCCATTCAATCTCATCTTCCTTCAGCTGTTGGGAATAACCCAGTAATAATTGGGAGTGACGACTTTTATCTTCATCCAACAAGCCCTCTCCTTTCTCTTTAACATGAATCACATGAATTTCATCAAGAATTGACGCCACCCCTGCTTCTCTAGCCTGTAAGTCTCCTTCTTCCATCGCTTCAATTTCTCTTTCAGCATTCATAGTTTATGGTGAATTCTAAAACCAGTTGAACCTTCAACCTTAAAAGACCGCCACCACTCAAACCACAGTCTAAAAGAAGCCTTCAACCTTAAAAGACTTCCGCCACTCAACCACAATCTGAAAGAAGCCTTCAACCTCCAACCATGCAAGTTCAAATCTGAAAGGTTTCATCCCCCAACTATCATTATTGATCTCAAGAAGGATAGGCTTGTGATATGAAACTGGCCCAGGGAGCCCTTTTAGCTTGACAAGAGTGAATCGTTCCACCCATTTTGGTGACACTAAAATCTATCCAGTCTTGACATGATCGCCTTAGTTTGGCCATTAGTCCATGTATGCTTACCCCCACTCATGGGTATGTCCAGCATATTGTTCATGCCAATCCAGCGAGAAAAGTACGACATGCTTCTAGTCAGCCTAGAGCCGTTCGACTTCTCGTAGCTGAAACGGATGATGCTGAAGTCCCCGCCAATGCACCACGGGTGGAGCCACTTATCCTGGATAAGCTGTAATTCCTCCCACAGAGAGGACCTCTAGCTGGCACTACATGGCCTGTAAACAGCCGCGAGGGTCCATCTAAATCCCAAAGATACATCAAGATGGACCACTAAGGTCTAGAATCTACCACATCACGAATCATCTTTTCTCCAAATAGTTGAATTCTAAGCGATCAAAATACCCCCAGAGGTGCCCTCTGCATCAAACAAACCCAGTCTTTATCTCGAACCCCCCAAATTGAGTCCAAAGTACCCCTGTCGAACATTAGAAGCTTAGTTTCTAGAAGAGAATGATCTAAGCCTTAGACTTAGGACACAAATCCTTGATCTAAAGTCTTATGGATTTACAGCCTAGGCCTCTAACATTCCAACTTAAGATAATCATCAGGAAATTGACCTTGCCTTCGCTAACTTGAGCGGGTCCCGACTTCTGCATCTCCAGGCAAGAAAACAAGAGATTTGATCTCGAACTGCCTTTGGTATAAGGAATAATGGCTTTAGAAAGAGGGTATTGAAACCATCCTTCACCACACGTGATAGGAGCGGCAGATGAAACTGATCGGGGGTCGTCTATCCGAAAAGGCCTTCCTTCATAATTGGGGGTGGTTTGCTTCTTTGATGTTGAAGGACAAGTGGCACCGTGCATCCCTCCCAATCAGTCATCTCTTACAGCACTTTCTGCCTGATCCATAGATGAGTTCTCAGCTCATTGGACAAGGAAGGCTCGAGCACTTGAGGCTCCGATTTGAAATCCCGAGGCACCAATTCAATTCCTAAAGGCTCAGGATCAAGAACCCAAACTTCGCACAGAATTAACGCCCTGCCATTCATTTGCGACGAATCCTCTTTCCAAGCCGACATCTCCGAAGAAACCCTCTTATGAGGACATCACTTCACGTACACCTTTGCATACATATTAGAGGAGGCAGGCCGCACCAATTTCTTTATGGCTAGACGAGTGCCCTTGATCATGTTGAAGACCTCATGTGCATGTGCGAGCATCTGGAAGACCCCACACTGGGAAGATGCACATGGGCTACTTTAGGGAGTAATTTGGACGGTCAGATTTGAGGGATGTGACAATCGTGCCATTGGATCGCATGGATCACATGATCAAGTCATTGATCGTGGATCGTCTTCTTCATTTTTTAGACTTTATTATCTTTTAGGATTTACTTTATTGTATATTTCCCCGTTATTATGCATTGGTTTTATAAGCATAGATGCCCTTAATCGATCCAATTACGTATGTTTTCCTATGCGAGGTGATTTGGAGAGCTAAGATGAAAAGAATAATTAAAGAGAAGATTTAATGCTCAAAGAATTACCAAAAGAAGAGTTGGAGATTTGGAAGTGTTTCATGAAGATTTCAAGTGACAGATCCAAGAAAACTAAGTGCAAAGGATAGAGAAAAGACTGGTTGAATCACAAAGTCCAATAACAGACTGTTCGGTCCCACCTAGGGTTGGTTCGGTCCGATCGAAAGTGCACAAAACAGTCCAGCAACAAAACTGTGATTTTCGAAATTAATTCGGCTCAACATTCGGTGCCACTGAAGCTATGTTTAGTACCACCGAAGTCAAGTTCAGTGCGACCTAAGGAAGACAGAGACTTCAGATGGATTTTGAAGAAATTCAACTGCAATCGAGCACCTAATTTGGTGCGACCGAAGGCCACAGTTGCTTGCAGCCAAAGTGTAACAAAAGTGCGGAAATTGAAGTCGATGCGAACTTTTCCTATTTAAAGGTATGATTTCAACTTTCCTAAAGACAAATTAAAGTAGAAGGGATAGAGCAAGGAGTTATGAAGCTTCTTCGGAGTCCTCCTTCTCCAATCCTTCGATTCTCTTTGGTTTTTATATTTTTCTTTTTTAAGTTTTAGTTCAATCATGTCTTTGATTAGCTAATCTCTTAGCTAGGGCTAAGAGGTGAAGCTTGTAGTTACTTTTAATGCTTAGTTTACTTTGAATAAAGTAATTGGTTTGATTGTTGAACAATTCATTGATATTTGGTTTGAATGAAGATATATTTCTACTTTTCTTTGATCCATTGTCGACTCTGGGCACATTGGACGCTTAGGAAAGCTAAGAGTAATTTATTATCTATTTTGCAAAGGATTGATCTGTAAAAACCATTGATTTATCGTAGACTATGGGCACGATAGATGCTTTGAATTCCCTACGATCAATACTTTGATGCATGATGTGGGAACCAATTCAATTGAAGTTAAAATCTATTTTAGGTTTATGAATGATAATTTAACCACTCTATTATCTCGCTCGATAGGACAGGATTTCGATTCCAGTTGAGTTATATGATTGAATCAAATGAATTAACATTAAGGATGGCTATAAGTGGATCCTTAACGCTCTAGTATTTTATCTCTATTTAATTCATCTTCAATTACATCATTACTATTTAATCAGATTTTAGAAGTAGTTCTAGTTCTAGTCCTAAAGTGTTCCAGAAATCGCACAATCATAAGTCTCTGTGGGTACGACCTTGGTCTCATCGAGTTATTACTACATCGCAACCCTGCACTTGAGGTTTGTTCGATCACAAACATCACTCGTTCTCTGAAAGGATTTAGAGGAGCCTGATAAAAGAACCAGAACCAAGAAGAAAAAAAAAACGACATAGTTTGTGATTCTTTTGTGTTTAAATGAACCATGTACTTACAATAAAAAGGAAATTGAACCAAGTGTGTTAGAGCAAGTCCATATGAATAATCTCTTCAACAACAAGAGAATGGCAACAAGCTTAATTGGCTAGAAATGAGAAATCTTCATCTTGGCAGAGGAAATTTATATATTAAAAAAATTACAAAGCATGCGAGAAAACATTATGTAGAATATGTTGGCACCTCATTTTTTATGACATCACCAGGACACTTTCTACATGCAGATTTTGAAGTGTTGTGTCATGTTGATTGTCCATGTATCTGTAAGTATCCGGCACAACAAAAAATGAAAAAGTGCAAATGTTCAAGTAACATTAGCAACCAAACAATTGACAACCTAGCAATCTTGAAGAGAAACCACCTAGTGAGGCTCCATACGAGGTAATACAAGACTAATTGAAATATTGTGGTGTATTTAATAAATATAGAAATTATTTGGTGTTTGTTTTCAAGTTGAATTCTTAGATACAGAATGTCAACAGCAACATAGTTATAAGTCGACTAGTCGGTAGAAAGAAGAATGTGATGGAAGCACCTTGGATATGATTCCAACTACTAAGCGGTTATAGAGGGAACATATCTAGAAGTGTTAGTAACCATAGCCAGTCTCAACAAGAAGCACACATGCACTAAATAGGACCGTTAAGTAAATTCTACTTACACTATCTCAAGGGATACAAATGTAATGCAGGGGCATTTTCACACTGGGCTCAAGTGGGGTCGCTTGTTGGATGCCGGGGCACACTCGGAGTGGGTGACCCATGCAATTTGGGGCCCACGGGGGAGGTTTCGTGTTCAAGTCTCCTTATCAGAGGTGATTAATGCGCATTTCACACCGGGCTCGAGTGGGGACGCGCATGGGATGCGGGGACACACTCGGGGTGAGCGGCCCATGTGATTTGGGGCCCACGAAGGGGGTTCAGCCGATATCCTAACCCATGAGATGTGAGGCCTGGGCTATGAGATAAAGGGATTAATTCGACATAATCTAACAGTTCGAGCTTTTAGAGCAAGTGGTTAATTGTCCTGCATCAAATTGGTATCAGAGCGGGAGGTCTCGTGTCCAAGACTCCTCACCGGGGGTGATTAATCCAGGGGCATTTTCACACTGGGCTCAAGTGGGGTCGCCTGTTGGATGCAGGGGCACACTCGGGGTGGGTGACCCATACGATTTGGGGCCCACGAGGAAGGTCTCGTGTTCGGGACTCCTAACCAGAGGGGTGATTAATGCGCATTTCACACCGGGCTCGAGTGGGGTAGCCCGTGGGATGCGGGGACACACTCGAGGTGGGCGGCCCATGTGATTTGGGGCCCACGAAGGGGGTTCGGCCGAGGTCCTAACTCATGAGATGTGGGGCCTGGGCTATGAGATAAAGGGATTAATTCACCATACTCTATCAGTTCGAGCTTTTAGAGCAAGTGGTTAATTGTCCTGCATCAAAATGTGTGTACATAATGCTTACCCTATGACAATCTATGTAACTTGGACATTGACACATGTATTAGTGTCAAGAATAGACCTAAGATGTCAGATAAGGGGCCTTGGAAAAACCAACATGGCAAGTTGTCAACATGTCAGTGTGGAGATATGATATTGAGTAATAAATTATTATATAAAATTTAGTTATAAATGAATATGATATAGAAAAATGTATCTTGGTAAGTAGAAAAGGCACTACAACTATTAATAAAACAATATAAATATCACTAAAATTAAAGAGAAAGACGTGTTTTTTTTCCTAATATCCATGCTGATGTGTGCCCGGCACATGTCCAAAATGCATGCCAATACGGGGTAGACTGAGCACGGTTTGGTCACCCTTTTTCCTTCTTTTTCTTTCTTTCTTTCTTCATTTTTTTTTTTTTTTTTTTTTTTGAAGATTACCCTTTTTCATCTTCATTTTGTTGTATTTCAATGTAAAGGGCCATAATCTCTAGAATCATGCTTGATTTTTGTTCATCAACCCTATTTGGTTGACTTTCAAGTTTCAACAGGACAGGCTGACAAACAACATTCTTATAATAAATAAAAAGTCTAATGGACCATTGAAAACATGTTTTTTTCGACAAGGAACAAATGTATTTTGATAGGGGAATTCTCATTCAATAATTAACAAAGAAAGAATGAGAGAACAATCATTATAAAATATTTTATTGATTTCATAATTCATTTACATCCTCATATTTCCCTTGATTCCAAAATAAAGCATACAATTATGAACACAATAATTAAATCTTGTTCAAATATCGATTTCGGCAGCATTTTGATTCATGATATGATCTTCCGAATACAGAAACTGTTGTGCAAAAATGATGTCTACTTGACGATCAAGTTGATCCTTTAGAAGTTATTTTCCCTTTGAATCAATCAAACTTTTAGAAGAACTACGGAGATGCGAATCATGAGTATGAAGTCATTGCGTGCACAACATTCTTGTTGTGCGCGGCGCAATGAACTTCAGGTGCTCCATCGCGCGGCCATTATCCTTCAATACCTTGCAAAATCTGGAGACCTTTCTAGTCTTCTACTGGCTCCTATAGTCTTCGTATGTTGCAAATGAAAAGAGAGGAGGGGTATTTATAGGCAATCACACGTGTGAACCCTGAATTCCACGCAGTATCTCCCTACTGCGCGGACCCTGAAATCCTATTGCGCAGGGCGCAATGGACTACCATCAACATACTGTTGCGCGCTGCGCAATGGACCATGATCAACATAGTGTTGCGCACCGTGCAACCAAACTATATTGATTCTCATTTTCTCCTTTTCTTCTTAAATTTATGCTCTAACAGATGACCCCTTGGTCCTTCATTTAATATTCTTATAGAGGTTAAAATGGAGGACCAATGTGTATTCCGAAATTCTTCTCCTATAAGCCATTGCACGCAACAGCATACCTGTTGCGCTATCGGGTCCGCGCAACAGACACGAGTCCAGTCGGCTATATAAACGGCAGTTGGCAAATTCATTCCATCATTCATACTTCCAGAGCAGAACCATCGCACACAATGAACCTCACCGCACAACACTTCTGTTTCTCTGTAGAATTTTTTAAGTCACCAAATTCTACAGAAATTTCGTCCTCTGCTTCTAAATGGCTCGTACTAAGAGACAATATGCTTCTCTCAAAGAACAAGCCACTCCTTCCCGATGCTCTGAATCTTCAAACCTACAATCTCGTTCTGCCGAAGGGCGAAGACCACCCTAGGAAGAGAACTCGGGTGGCTAGCGAGCAACCTTCTCTTTTTAGAGAACCAGTCCTTCCAACTATCGATTTTTCTGATCATATATTACTTCTGGCTAGTCCCATCCGGAATGCCATAATAATGGGAGATATTGAGAAGCCGCCGAAGGAAGGTCATGAGTCTAACTGGGAGACTTGGTTGAAGTCGACGGCAAACCTTCGCACCGATACCTCTCGTCCGGCTGTCATAGAATCTTCACCTCCTACATTCTCGAAGAAGAAAAAGTCGAAGAGCAAAGGGGAGATTATACAAGAGAAGATTAAAGAACAGAGTAAGAAAGGTTATCAGAACATATGGGATAGCGTCAAAATTCAACAAGAGGTGATCAAGTTCAAAAATCCTTACAAGGATGAGACGATCATTATCCCAATGAGTCTTCATCGCCATCTCTCCATGCTTCAGAGCAAGCCATCTGACCAAATGGCACAGAATAGACTCCTTTATACTGCTAATTGGGTTATCAAGGAGCCAAAGATCTTAGAAGGCTTTTCCTTGGAGAGAGGATTGCAACATAAGACAGGCCAAATATCCTACATGTGATTCTTAATCCCATGTTATAATCTTCATACTCTCTACCCCACTCACTATTTCGAGACTGTTCAACAGTGCTTCCGTAATAGAGATTCTGTGTGGGGTAACGAAGAGTTTCGGACGCGTGGCTTCCTTTCTCATCGCTTTTACTACAATGCATGGGCAAAAGCTATTCTGAGGAAATACACGCAAGTCTTGGCCAACGTCGATTTGTACAATGATATTGAAGCTACTTCCGACCATTTTTGCAAAGATACCATGGTGTATGAGGGCTTCCTGCCCATAGGCGAAGTGAGTATAACCTTATGGGATCTTCATCGCATGGTGGGACTTCCTGTCACAGGACGTTTCTTCAATGAATTTGTCCCCACCAATGAAGAATTTGCTTATTTCAATCCTGAAAGATCGCCTTCGATTTCTGCAACAACCATAGAACTCTTTCGTGAGATGTCTAAATTCCCTGACATCTGAAAGATATCACCTTTCCAATGGCTCGCGCACTTTACAAGAGACTTGCGGTACATTCTTTGACTTCTTTTCGTCTATGTATATTCGGAAGCATATATCTTTGCACTATATATTTTTGACATCTTTCGTTCTTTTCACAGTTTCTCGAGCAGCCATTCACAAGATGTAGAGAACCTCAGGCGCAAAATAAGGAGTTCGGCAGATTATAACTCTAATGTTGAATTAGCCGCTTTCCTCGCTTATTGGCTCAGCCTAGTGGTACTACCGAGTTCAAAATGGGCAGACGTTATCCGGTCAACTCTGTTTGTAGCTGCTGGACCAATGACCTAAGGCACAAAATATTCATTAGCTCCTCCTATTCTCTGCTCTATATATAGAGCCTTCGGGGATGTTGCGACACATTATTCAAGTCCAGTCGTTGGAGCTTCATCAGCGTATACAGCCTAGCATTACTTCTCTGGTTAGCTAGGTGTATACCTTCCATGGACGTATGGCGATCTCGAGAAAGCTTACGTCAACCCAGAGCATCTCCCTTTATGTCACTATCAGCAAAGTAAAATGACAAAGAAGACATACGACTAGATAGTTGACAAGATCGAAGGGACAGATTCTATCAACTTTTTCCAATTCCCCGTCTCACCAAGCTGAAGACAGAGACGCAGTAGATAACAATGACTTGGAGCCAATCGAGCGAACATTTTTCATCTACATCAGATCAAGTAGTCTCCCCCTACAAGAAGGCAATGAGTTTTGGGGTGAGCCTTACTACCCGAGTAGGTTTACACGACAATTTAGTTATGATCAAATTGCACCACAAGACGGGGAAGCCGTCACATGAATAATGAGGAGCTACGAAGTAGGTCCCTATAACTGGGCTCTAATATGGAAACAACCGTTGGCCAGAAATTTCGGCTCCCGCTTCGTTCTCCCCGACTACAACCATCAAGTTCAAGCCTCCTACGTTTGGATGCCATATTGGACACATCAATTCCATCTTGTGCGTAACTGCTATCCGATGGATCAGCCTGTTTGGATTCCTCCTCCTAGGATAAGAAACTACAGGCCAGAACAAGGCATTGGTTATATCATTGAAAGAGACCATGTTGCTGCTCCCGGTCAAGTTTGTCTGAAAATTTCCTCGGAGGAACCCATCCGGCAAATAAAGCCTGCTACTACTTTGGAGGAGTGGATAGCTTATGGGGCTTCTTTGGACCTCATAAGACAATCAGAGAGACAGTCTGCCACAACTGCTTCTCCAAATCAGCCACAAATTCCTGAAGTTCCAACCACCACTTTATATACTCCTACTCGAGGGGTAAGGGAAGATATCAGGGACCAAGCTACAACTACAATATCTCCTACGGCAAGGTCGAGTCGTTCTTCTCCGAGAACCCGTTCTCAAACAAGATTTGTTTCACCTCAAGTACAGGTCCAACAAAGCGCTTCTCCTCCTCTCGGAGATGTCCGATCTTCTCAGTGGCCACATAACGAAAAAGCTTTCTTTAGACAAAGTTCTTCCTTATATGCTCGTGCTATTTAAGAATGTTATCTCTTCTGCTATATGCATGTTAAGGATCCCGAATAATGGCTTTATCTGAACAGTGCATTAGCCATTCTTGATCACGCAACGAGGGTATCGCACATAAATATTCTTCCTCTGCACGACTCTTTAACTCATTTTTGTGCTTCGCTGAATCATTTGGAATCATCACGCAACATAGTCATTGCTCCGGAGATTTTAGAGCGTCAGAGAGAATTGGCATCCCTCAAGGAGAAGGTTTCTCAGACTGCAACTGTCATATCAGGTTATAACGACAAATCTAAATCCCTTCAAGAATAGCTGAAGGCTTCCAATCAGAACAGGAAGATTATCAAAGATCAAATAGCCTTTTTGAAGGAGCGGATAACCCAGCTTGAAGTCCGAGAATAAGAAGAAGAGTTGAACATAAGCAAGGTTAAAGCGGACATGGAAGTTAATGTCTGTATCACTAAGCTTGAAAAATCTGAGATAGCCAAGAATGAAGAGACCGTTGCTTTTTTGGAGAGAGAGCTAGCTGATGCACCTGATCAGGCTAAAATCATTCTCGAAGCAAAACTGACGAGTGTTGCTGCTCAAGTTCAGTTAAAGCAAGATTTGCAAAAATACGTGACAGCTTTAGGTGTCTCAGAGGACTTGTAAAAATTTTGATTTTGATCATGTATTTCAACTTGATATAAATGGAATTCTAATATTTCTTCTCCAAAGTGTTTTCTAAATTATAATCATAGCATGATGAGCATGTTCTTTCAAGAATATTGCGAAACGAACAAATACATAGGTTAGATTTTGATTCATCGGTTCGAGATTTATAATTGCATTCTTGATAAGATATGCAATTTGCAATATAATGAGGCAACAACACATCTTATTGTTAGTGTCACCTATGTGGTATTCATTTGGATGGGCGGAACTAATTTGTAGTTTAATTAACTCTAAAGGCACCATACACAGTTTAAGCTCTTAAGTTGTTGGAGCAATCATAGTTTTTTAAACTCTCAAGTAGTTGGAGCCGGTCTCTGTAACTCTTGTGAGTTCGCTGAACCATCGCAGCCGGGAAGTTCACAGACCACGATCCATCAGAGGGGCCCAGTGAAGCTACCGAGGCAGTGAACTCGGTAGGTTTTATGCACAGGGTTGGCCACAATAACTCTCTATAGTTCACGAGGCGCACAAGGCTTCCTATTTGGGTACCAAATCCAAGGTCGCCAGTCCATTAATGAGGGGGCGGATCATTTAGAGGTCAACCCTTCCCCATGAGTTTCTATTGAAATCGAGCTATGAATCTGGGAAGTCTTACGCATGGTTGGCCTATCTATAGACAAGCCAAAGAGTGCACGCTGCAGCCCGCTTTTTCTTTGCCTGCAAGGTCTAACCCATTCATGAGAGGGCATTTTCTCTTACCTTCCCTCATGGTGTTGCCAAAAACTAAACAAACGACATTAGTCTCACGCGTGGTTGTCCTCATGGGCGCTCTCTGTTACCTGCATGGGTCTAAGCATGTGATTGCCTTCACGGGCTTTTTAAGGCCACTGGCTTTTCACTGCTGCCCGTATGATATTATAGGGCTTACGCGTAGTTGGCCTCATGGGCGCTCTCCACTGCCATAAATGATAAATCGTCATCGTTGATAATATAGGGCTTACACGTGATTGGCCTCATGGGCGCTCTCCGCTTCCGTAAATGATAAATCGTCATCGCTAATAATGTAGGGCTTACGTGTGGTTGGCCTGCGCTCTCCACTGCCGTAAATGATAAAATATGATAATATTTGTAATTAGAGTAATATATCAGATTGGCGATGATTGGCGACAATAATGGGCAATAATATTTTGTTGATCCAGAGAGCTTTCTTTCGAAGAATGGTGATATGCTTGCGAATTTGTCTTTTTATTCATATATGGAGAAGAATACATGGCTTGCCATTTGTTAAGGCTTTTTCATAATACTATGTCTTGCCCCCTTTTGATTAGGATAGATTTTCGTGATAATCTTCGTAATCAAAACTTCATCAGTCTTCAAGGGTAATATTTTTTAATGAAGCATTGACGGGTCTTCCGATACCTTCTCCATTCTGATCTATGACTCAATAGGCTCTGTTCGTGTATACTTAGTTATTACATATGGACCGTCCCATTTAGGGTCGAATTTGCCCCCAGTTCTGCGAGTGACCACGATGGGTCTTTTCAGCATCAATACCATATCGCCTTTCTTAAAAGAGCAATGCTGGACTTTCTTATCGAAAGCGGCAGATATTCGTGTCTAATACAATTCTAATCGTTGTTGCGCCACTAGCCATTTTTCATTGAGCATATCCAGCTCCATCGGCCTTATCTTGGCATTTTCATCATCTGTGATTGATTCACGTATTGTTACTCTGAGTGACGCAACTTGCGTCTCAATAGGGATGACAGCTTCAACACCGTAGACAAGTGAATACAGTGTAGCTTTAGTTGCAGTCCGATGAGTAGTTCGATAAGCCCACAAGTGATGCAGGATGGTCTAAAGTAGAATGCATGTGTGAGCACAGAAATTATCCAGCAAAATAAACTAAACAAATCAATTGAAATATTCAACATTTCACATTATAGTAAAGATAATAACAAGGGAAACATGCAATGGTTGCAAACCATCATCACAATCCTGCTGTACCATATTTAAATCATGCGTGGATTGGATCCGGCGAGGGATGGGACCTTCCGATCTTGCATGGTTTCAATCCAACAATCAATGCAGCTTCTCTAGTCGAGGAAATCGAAAGATTTCTGGAATAGGGACGGCTGGAAAATCTAAGAGAAGGTTAGGATCAATTATCAGATTTTCAGGGTCAATAGCAATCAAAGAATACTAGACATAGAAGATAAAAAGAAGGTTGGAAGGCTAGAAATAGAATTTAGAAGAAGAGATTAAGGGAAGAGAAGAACTCACCACAGAGAGAAAGGGGGAAGGAGGGACCAAGCTTTCATTAAAAAAAATTATTAGGTTTAGGGTAGCAAACACCATATTTATAAAATTCGATTTTAAAAGAAAATGTCTAAACTACCCCTATAACAAAAGAAAAAAAAAAGCGCAAAACAAAGCTTTCTATAATTTTTTTTTAAAAAAAATCCTGCTTAACAAATCAGTCTTCTAACTCATCCTACACGTGTGTCCTCCTAATGTGGGGCCTTCAATTAATCCAGGGACACGTGTAAGGTCTTCAAAATCCTCCTTGGTTGTGCCACGAACCATCATCGAGCCATAAAGATGTATTCGGCGGCCGCCTTCGTCTTTGATAAACTTCGAAGGGTCTGATGTCCTCATCAACAAGGCTTCTTGCAATTTTTCATCCCAATCATGTTTATTCCCCGTGACGATTTTCTTCAATATCTTGACTATCATCTTATTGAAGGCTTCTCCCAATCCATTGGTCGAGGGATAATAAGGCGTCGAAAATGAATGCTGAATAACGAATTTTTTGCAGAATTTCTCCATGCTCTTATTTTTGAAAGGCGTATCGTTATCAGTAATGATTTTCTTTGGAATGCTATGACAATATATGATTGCATGGCGAATAATATTTACAACATCTTTCTCTTTAACATTGCGCAGCACGATTGCTTCAGTCCACTTGGAGAAATAATCTGCTGCTGCTAAAATATACTATCGTCCTTTGGATGAAGGAGGATAGATACAGCCGATGACATCCAATCCCCAAGTGGCTACTAACTAATGTAGATCTTCAGGAGGAATGTGTATGATATCGCCATGCACTTGGCATCCATGACATCACTTTGCGTAAGCTATCGCATCTTTAAACATGAAAGGCCAATAGTATCTCATACGATGTATGGGATGAAACAAATTTCGACCAACTTGATGAGCTCTTCATTCACCTGAAAAGGCTTCTTGTAATATGTGGTTTGCTTCCTCTGTATCTAAGCATCGTAAAAGCATTTCATTATAAGATTTCATGTATAGTACTTCATTGCATATAACAAATCTTTTCAATCTTTGCTTGATTTGTAACCTCCGTGATGGATCTTCTGGAAGGATGTTGTATTTGAGATAATCGATAAACGGCTGACACTAATCATCTACAATAATCTCTAAACACGATACCGGCAATCCTTCAAGATTCTCATTAAGGAGCTCTGGTGACGGCAAAAATCTCTGCTCTTCGATCGTTACCTGGAGGGGACTTCGGTCAAGGCAGGATAAAGCTACAGCTAAGCTGGCTAAAGCATCTGCCTTTGCATTCTCGCATCGCAGTATATGCTTGATTTCAACATTAAACCATTCCAGCAATTGTTGTGCTCGTCAGCAATATGGTAACAGTTCTTTCTTTCATATTTCGAACTCTGTTGTTAACTAATTTATTATCAGTTTAGAGTCCCCAAATATTTGCAAGGTTTTTATCTTCATTTCTTGTGCTATCTGTATTCCCATGATGAGGACATTATACTCAGCTTCATTGTTGGTACATGTAGTACCCACTATGAAGGAATATGATAACAAATCGCCTTAAGGACTGATAAATATTATTCCAACGCCTGCTCCTGAAGTTCGAGAAGCACCATCAAAGTACATTTGTCATGAGTTAGGAGATTCAATCAATAATACTTGTTCATCTAGAAATTCATCTGAAATTATTTCACTATCCGAAACGGGATGAGCTACCAAGAAATATGTCACCGCTTGTCCTTTCATTGCTTTTGTCAGTTCGTAAGAGGTTGTATACTCCAAGAGGAGTAACATCCATTTAGCTAGCCTCCCTAACAACATTGGCCTTGTCATTAAGAACTTTATCGGATCGACTAACAAGATCAGGATTATGTCATGGGAAAGACGGTAATGCCGTAATTTCTGTACCGCGAACACTAACGACAAACATATCTTCTCAATAGGAGAATGATTACATTCTGCACCTATCAGAGTTCGACTCAGATAGTAAAGTGCGATTTCTTTTCCTTGTTCATTTGCTTGAGCTAGTAAAGCCCCTAAGGAATTTTCATCTGCAAAGATATATAGAATCAGAGGTTTGCCTTTTACAGGGGCTGCTAACACCGGAGGTTGTTTCAGTAATTCTTTAATGGAGTCGAATGCTTTCTGACATGCTTGATACCATATAAATTTTGTTCCTTTCTTCATCAGATGAGCAAATGGTTGGCACCTTCCAACCAAATTGGAGACAAAGCGTCAAATAAATGCTAATTTTCCTTACAAGCTTTTTAGTTCTTTTAATTATCTTCAACAGTGGCATATCTAGAATAGCCCTGATTTTTCATGGATCGATTTCGATTCCTCTCTGCCTAATGACAAAGCCAAGGAATTTACCTGATGAAACATCGAAGGCACATTTTGTCGGATTCATTTTCAATTGTTTCTTTCTGAGCCGACAAAAAACTGAAGACAAATGTTCACGATGTTCTTCATGATTGCCCGACCTGACTACTAAATCATCAACATAACATTCCACATGTGTATGCATCATGTCCTGAAATATATTCTGCATTGCTCTCTGATACGTAGCGTCGGCATTCTTAAGACCGAAAGGCATGACTTTGTAACAATAAATTCCGAGAGAAGTTCTGAATGTTGTCACTTCATCTTCGGGTGTCATTCATATTTGATTATACCCAGCGTATCCATCCATAAAAGACATGATAGCATATTTTGTTGTGTTGTCAATCAGCAATTCTATTATAGGCAATGGAAAGTCATCTTTTGGACATACTTCATTTAAATCTCTGAAATCAACGCACACTCTGATTTGTCCGCTTTTCTTTTTAACGGGGATGATATTGGATATCCATTTAGGATATTTGACTTCTCTTATGAAACCGACTTTAATCAGCTTGTTTACCTCTTCTTCTATCAAAGGTATCAAATCTAGGTGGAATCGCCGATGTGCTTGTTTGATCGGTTTCTTATCTTTGGAGATGTTCAGTCGATGCATCGCCACTGATAGTTCTAAGCCTAGCATCTCTGCATATGTCCAAGCAAACACATCTTTGTTTTCTTTAACAACTTGATATATTGATCGGCTTCATGTTCGGGTAAACTGGCATTTATGTATGTCTGTCGCAGTCCTTTTGTTCCCAGATTTACCTCTCGTAGAGTGTCGATCGTCGGCTGTCCCCCATCTTCCATCTATTTTGGAGCTATTTCAGGATGCTTGATTATTTCAGGATCTGTCTCTTGATTAGTCATTGGAACGATAGTGATCATATTTACTTGTGAGCAAGAAGATGCTCCCAGTCCACGAGATTTCTCTCGTTTCCTTTCATTCACACCGATCAGGATCTGTATTCCTTTGCCGTTATTTAACCCGGTCAGTTCTTCGCAATCAAAGCCCATATTCTACATAATTTTCCTGCTGATCGGACTGTATCTCTTCAGATCTTCTGACGCCAACCTGTCGCGATTCACCTTGTCATCAGTCTTCTCTACTTCCGTTCCTTCCTCCGAAGGGACATAGAATTCAATTGGTTCAGGATTCCTTGAGCTAAACTTGACGCAAAACTGCTTTGGCATGGCGGGAAATGGCCTATTTCTTTCAGCACGTGGTATCGGTATCTGTTCCGGCGATAATAATGTAAAAGGGGGCTGCCCAGGCTGTCTTAAATGTTTTGGAACAAAATAAAATTTCTTTTTCTTGTCTGCTTTCCCAGACAATTCAATTTTTGCAACTTTGTTCTCTATTGCCCTTGATTGTCTTCTATCGCCATATCTTCATCATTTCCTTTCTTGTCTTCTGTTGCGAATCCATCATAATAGCTTGCATCTGCGAAAAAGGATTTTGCCTTTGTACAAGGCTTCGTGTCGGCCTTCACTTTCTACTGAATTCCCTTCTTGCAATATTTGAAGCATTAATGTAGAGTAGACGATATGATGCCATACTAATGCATTCATGGCCTTCCCAGGAGGAGGTTATACATTGTCACTGCATCAATAACATGACATATGACATTCGTAGTTAATTTTCCTTTTTCCAATGTCAACGTGATTTTCCCCAATGCCCGATGTCCGTCCTAAATAAAGCCTTGAATCATTATCCCGCTAGGATGCAAATGAGAACAACAGTATCCAAGCTCGTTTAATACTTTCAACGACAATAAATTTACTGCAGACCCACTATCCAGCATTATTCGCCTGACCTGCTTATCGCGAATATGTCCGATAATCATCAATGGCCTATTATGTTCTTTGTCGCGAATTAGATCATCATTAGAGACGGTAACAACAGACATGCAATCATTTTCTTTAGTTGTTTTAGGCACATCAAGCCCTACCAATTCTGTACTTTCCATTTCAACGAGTAATGCCTCCCTGATACTTTATCGGACAGAGCTTGAATCAAGGTCTGTCCAAAGTCCTCTGACAGTCGTAACGCATCATATACGCTTAAGCAAGCGAGGATGCCCTTCAGATGACATACAACGTCATAGGTTACTCTTTCAACTTTATTCTTCCCTTTTCCTTTCGTTATTGGATAGTATTTCAAACGCTTCTCCTTGCATTATTTGAGGCTCCTACTTCCGAAGTGGACTTGTTATTCTTTTTCCAGAACGCGGCGTGATTACCACTGCTTTGCATGTATTTGTCAGCGGTATCCTGGTTGATTCATCGGAGGATTTGATGATGATTGTATTGCAACTTCCTTTCATCTTTCTCTCATGGTATTCAGGCGGCAAGCATTGTTCATATTTGCTTTCTTCGTATTTTGTCCCTTCATGCACAGTGTCTCAGATAGACAACATATTCACAATTGCTTTTCTGTTTCTTTCTCTCTTTTCCTATTATGATTTCGCCTCTGTTTATCATTCTCTGCAATATGTTTTTCAACATGAAGCAATTTTCTATCAGGTGTCCCAACAAACGATGATAATGGCAATAATTCCTTTCTTTGATCTTTTCAGCTTCCTCGGGGCGCTTTGATGGGAGTAATTCAATCATTCCGACGGTCAGTGGTTGGCTCATCATGGGGATAAAGTCTTCCTTTTCAAACGCGCATCCTTCATGAGAATCGTATGGTCGAGGCCGTTTTTCGTTTACTCAGCCGTTGTAACGATCTGTATCTTCCCTTCTTTCTGCTCTGTCTGTCGCGAGGAAAGTCTCTTTTCTTCTCTCAGTCGACGACATTTGCTATTAATCTGCTCGTTCCTCTTCGGCTTGTTTCATTCTAAAATGTGGGTATTTTCTTGGTCATCATTTCAAGTGCATGGGCTTTTGTGGCGAGATCGCGAAAAGCCCGTATATCGGCACTTGTCAAATCGAACGCAATTCTTGTTTCCATTGAATTTAGGCACATCTTTACATGTTCTTTCTCCTCAAGTAATTGTCTACACTATGCCCCCAAGGTCTTCCATCGGTCAATGAACTTCTCTACCGATTCGTTTTCTCTCTGTCGTACGAAAGCTAACTCAGTGATGCTAACATCTCGATCAGACGAGGAGAAATTTGCCATGAAAGCATCTTGCATTTGCTCCCAAGTACGTATAGATTCCAGGGCTAAACTGGAGTACCATCGAAATGCTTTCCCTATTAAAGAAGACCCAAACAGTCGCAAGCAATATTGCGGAACCATGGAAAAATTACCCATGGTTGTGATAAAATGCATGAGGTGCTCTTCAAGAGATCCGTCTCCATTGAATTTTTGAAATTCCAGATAC
The DNA here is from genome assembly GCF_029962835.1 of Magnolia sinica. Classification (NCBI taxonomy): domain Eukaryota; kingdom Viridiplantae; phylum Streptophyta; class Magnoliopsida; order Magnoliales; family Magnoliaceae; genus Magnolia; species Magnolia sinica. The sequence continues at coordinate 67,805,143 of NC_080590.1, read as the reverse complement.
TTGAAATTTGCAGGGAACGACACATCCTCTACCTCTCAAGGATATGACTTTCTGAATCGGAACCTTCCAGGGTGTTCTCGGTCTCTTTCAGTTCTGACGACCTCTATTATTATTTGTCGTATCTCATCTTATGTTATTACTCTTGCTGCGGGAGCCGATCCATGCGACCCTGCTCTTGGTGGCTGCAAACCCTCTGGTTGCTGTTCGTGGCCATTTACAGTGGCCATCACAGGATGAGCCACGACCTGGGCTACATTGTGAGCAAGAGTAGTCAATGCTTCTCGGAGGCTTCTGCATTCCTCCATTAAAGTTGTTTGTGCACGAACCATCTCAACTATGTGTTCGTCCGTAGACGGTAATGGATTTTGACTCGTCTCCGCCATGCATACAGCGGCTTCTCCGCTTCCTGATTGTGTTGTTGCTGGAGTAGGGCAAGGGTATGTTATCATGGGAGGATTTAACGGGAAAGAATTTCTATTGGATCCTTTGATGCTTTCGTAGGATCCTGGCGATCTTGGCATAGCAGCTTGCAGAGACATCGTTTGCGACAGTGTGGTAAATTTCAGAGAAAACGATTCGTTTTCTAAGGGTGACTTACCTTTCTCCTTTCTGGTGCATCGAGTGGCTACAACAGGGAGGGCTGGAAAGTCTTGCGAAGTAAAGGAAGGAGTTGGAAGATCTTCCTGGGTATAACAGAGGTGAAGCAAGTGCGGGGCTCCGCTTCACAGCATTACGCGTAATTGGTCCTTTGATCATCCATAACGAAGCTGGATTGACAACTACACGAGATCGGGTCTTTGATTTCTTTGGAGGTGCCATGATCCATTCTTCATCATTATCTTGAGCTATCGGTGATGCGGAAATCACTCCTGTCATAGCTTGCGGTGCGCTATTTACGGTCGAAACGTACTGGTTCTTTCGGTTCAGAGATTTATCACGAGCATACTCAATGACAAATCCGGTCAATGTGAAGTAGAAAACTGTTTTATCAAGAGAAGCAGCCATTGCAATCAAATAAAATCGTAATTCCTGTGAAAGACAATAATATATCAATAATAGGGATTTGAATAAATTTGTGCTTTATTTTGGAGATGAAGAGGAGGATGTTCCCGTTAAGAGTCATCATTTTGGCGTCGATACAACGCCAAACAATAATGAGAGTTCTCTAAATAGTTTTCTAAGTTAATATTGAATAAGGAGAGTCCCCAGCAGAGTCACCATTTTGTTTTGACAATGAACGAATGTATTTTGATAGGGGAATTCTCATTCAATAATTAACAAAAAAAGAATGAGATGACAGTCATTATAAAATATTTTATTGATTCCAGAATTCATTTACATCCTCATATTTTCCTTGATTCAAAATTAAAGCATACAATTATGAAACACAATAATCAAATCTTGCTCGAATATCGATTTCGGCAGCATTTCAATTCATGATATGATCTTCCGAATGCAGAAACTATTGTAAAGAAATGATGTCTCCTTGACGATCAAGTTGATCCTTCAAAATTTATTTTCCCTTCGAATCAATCAGACTTTTGGAAGAATTACGAAGATGCAAATCATGATTATGAAGTCATTGCACGCGCAACATTCTTGTTGCATGCGGTGCAATGAACTTCAGGTGCTCCATTGCGCGGCCACCCTGTTGCGCGCCGCACAATAGGTATCCTTCAATACCTTGCAAAATCTGGAGAACTTTCTAATCTTCTGCTAGCTCCTGGAGTCTTTGTATGTTACAAATGAAGAGAGAGGAGGGGCATTTATAGGCAATCACACGTGTAAAGCCTGAATTCCGCGCAGTATCTCCCTGCTGCGCGAACCCTGAAATCCTATTGCGCGCCGCGCAATGGACCATGATCAACATACTGTTGCGCGCCGCGAAACCAAACTATATTGATTCTCATTTTCTCCTTTTCTTAAATTTATGCTCCAACAATGGTAAAAAGAATAATTATAATAATAAAAGATGGTTGATTCTAGTGATTTACATTTTCCCCATTTTCTTGATAAATTTTCATTTTTTTTGGGCCAAAATAAAATTTTCGAATGACACGGGCCTGTATCATCCAATACCGTCTGATATGTCCCTTACCATATCAATTTTTGGCCCTTGTTGATATGCCCCTCAATACCCATATTTAAAAGCTTTATCCATACAGGTAATGGTCTTGTTACTGATTGTCATGGTATAGAGTATGACATGCCTATGATGAAATAAACTTGTATAGTCTGTTTATTCCATAGCAAGTAAGGTTGCATTTGAATGTATCTGTTGAGCTGAATCACACTTACTAATTTAGTTACAGGAAATGGTGAAACTGCAATCGCCTTGGCAGTCATTGAGGGACTGAACTCTGAATTTCAATTCTGTTACTTTCACGGTGGACTTAACAAGAAAGTAACTGCAATTCCATAGCTAGTTTCTAATTCCGACTGTTTGGAGATTTCATTTACACATTCATTTTTCTGATTGGTTGAACTAAATATGCACAATTCAATTTATTTGTACATTCAAACACACTCTAAGATATTCGTTCTAATATCCGAATCACATATATTTGGTAGACTACATGCTACAGCAACCCGACGTCACATACAAATTAGTTTCCAAGAAATGCATCCCGAAACACTTACCTTGTCCTATAAATTGCATGTGTAAATATACACACATGCAATGTTTTCTGTGTCATTATCAATGGTTGTATTGCACTCTTAGGATACAGAAACATATCAGTTAATGCATGGGAAATATCGGATGTATCATGTAATGTATCCATGTTTTTGAGAATCATGGGATCAAATTTTTTTAGTGAAACTTCAAGGATTATTAGAAAAGACATTAATACACACTTAGAAATCAAAAGATCACAAAAAAAAAAAAAAAAAAAAAAAAAACGGGTGCACTCAGTAGGATTTACGCATGGGGTTGACCTCAGTAACTCTCTAGAGTTCACGGAGCTCACAAGGCTACCTGTAGGGATACCAAGTCTAAGGCCGCCAATCCATCAATGAAAGGAGAGCTCTTATAAAGGTCACCCTTCCCCATTAGTTATAATTAAATCAAGCCAGGAACCTAGGGGTTCTTATGCACGGTTGGCCTATCCATGGATGAACCATAGAGCTCACACTATGACTCTCTTTTTCTTCGCCTGTATGACCCAAGTCCATTCATAAGGGGCCATTTTCTTTCACCCATCCCCATGGCGCTACCAAGAGCGAAACAAACAGCATAGGTCTTATGCATGGTTCGCCTTCATGGGCTTTGAGCCACTAGCGTTCACCGTTGCTCATATAATATTTGGAGAATTGATGATACAGTATAGGTCTTACGAGTGGTTGGCCTTCATGGGCTTTAAGCCGCTGGAACTCACCGTTGTCTGTATAATATTTGGAAAATCAGTGACACTTTTTATTACTCATAGGTAGCTTTTTCTGTTGCTTCCCCCATGTTGCCCACATTGCCATGTAGGTCTTATGCATAATTAGAGATAATTGGCGATATTCTCTAATAATTGGAGATAATCGGCGATATTCTTTGACAATTGGAGATAATCGGCGATATTCTCTGATAATTGGAGATAATCAACAATATTCTTTAATAATCGGCAATATTCTATGATAATTGGAGATAATCAACGATATTCTCTGATAATTGGAGATAATTGGCAATATTCTCTAATAATGGGAGATAATCGACGATATCCTCTGATAATTGGAGATAATCGGCGAAGCCTTTTCAAGGCATGTACATAACCTTTTGAAGGTCGCAGTAATAATTTAGTGAAGGTAATAGTTCCAACCAATTGTCGTTCTGCAGCATTATTATTGACAATTATTGTCAAAAATATATTTAAAGGGATATTTGGAGACAATATCTCTCTGACTTTTCTTTTTATTAATCACTCATCATCCTCGCTTCATCAAAGAAGGAAGGTTCATGAAGATACATGGTTACAGATCGCGTTGTTACATGACTGTTCGTCTCATTACGTTTGTTACATGGTCGTACCCTTTGGGCAGGACTTTCTTGAATAATGTTTGCAATCAAAACTTTATTCCTTTCAAGCTCCAAGCTCTAAGCAAGATGTTGGATGAGGCTAGAGATGAAGGATTAATTGAAGGCTTTAAAATTGGCCAATATGACCTTCATGTGTCTTATCTACAATTTGCCGAAGAAACTTATTTTATGTAAACCCAAGAGGGAGCATGTGCAGGATCTAAAAGCAAAACTTTTGGAATTAGCTTCGACGGAAATGATGGGAAAGAGCTTGCTTTGATTATGGGCTGCAAAGCGGGACCTCAACTTACCTACATCTTCCTATGTGGGTTCCCATTGAAACGATTGTACGATTCAGATATTAACAGAATGGCAAGAAGGTTAGCTATATGGAAAAGCAGATCCTGATAATTGGGTAGCAAGTTGCCACTCGCTAAGCGACTATGGCTGCAATGCCAATGTATTTTGCATCACTCTTTCATTGTCCTATAAGCATGTTGAGTAAAATGGAAAATTATCAAAGAGATTTTCTGCAGGAAGGTCTGACAGAAAAGACAATGTCCATCTATTGTCTTCAAGGGAGATGTACAAATATATCTCCTAGCGCAGAGAAATATCTTTGAAATTATGAAGAAAGCTCCTCTGCACAAATAGTTATGTCAATATGGAGACGAGAAGTTGGTGCTATAGACATTAAAATTTGGTGTTTGGGGTTTCGCAAGGAGGTCAAAGCGATTATTTTGAGAGATTAGGTGCCCAGGTGGTATGGGTCCCTATCTTCAGGTGAGATTTAAATGAGGTTGAGTTTCTTAATCTTATGGGATCATGGTGATTGCTCATCTAAGGGAGGATAGGAGATAATGGTTATGATCCATCACATAACTTTTCAGTTAAACCTCTCTATCAAAAACTTCTGGGTATGTAAATTAGGTGATTTCCTTGTATCTAGAATCTTTGTAACATTTTAGGTTTTGTGTTGCCTGTTTACATGGGTTTTAATCAGCATTTAAAGTATCAACAATATCGGCCAATATATCTTGTATCCCACCTGTGCAATACGAAACGCAAAAGTAGTGGGATATATCCCACATGTTCGACCCGATGAGCATTTTCAATTTTCGATCCTTTTTTTTCTATAAATCATGTTAAATCAATGTCAAATTGTTATTTATTCATGATTTTTCATGTTTTGCATGAAAAAACATGGATTGGGAGCTTCAATTTTGAGATTTGGAAGAGAGACAGAGTTAACGAAAATTTTAAAAAAAAAAAAAAAATCAAAATTTCTCTATTTCTCGCAAATCGGTTGCAATCTTTGTGTCCAAACATAAAAACAAATATGTATGTAACCTAATCTATTGATTCTTCTTTTGCTTTGGAATGGATTGCTTGTGTTTCCACACATCTTCTTAAATTTATAAATTATATGAATAGAGTTTGAATAAACTTACATCAAATTAGTTAGACAACACATAGATTAGGGCCCCATACAAAGAAAACCTGTTATGTGCACTTGTTTTTTTCTAATGTTTTGATTTATAAGTGTGTATTGATGTCTTTTTTAACAATCACTGAAGTTTCATTGAAAAATTCAACCAATTTCCCAATGTTTCCCCTTGTTTCCGACAACAATGATACATTATGTGATACAACCGATATATCCCATGCGATAAATAAAATGTATCCATACCCCAAGGGTGCGATACTTAACGTGATACCGATATTTCGAACACTGGTTTTAATTGATATAGACTTTAATAGATATTCACAAACATTGCCAGGATATACATAGAAAGAAATGAGAGAGCACATAGTTGAAAAGCTTTTATTAAATCTTTCATTAATCTAAATTTTTATTACATTACAAGTTGTGGTCTGGCACAGACCCTTAATTACATTCAATGGATAACCCTTGAGTCTAAGGCAATACTCAAGAAAAGCCATGATATATACATATATAATGAAATAGAAAATAATAAATGCCACACAATGCAAATGACATGTGCTAGGCTGAGTATTGCTCCTTGTATTTAGAATGTTCAAAACGTAACTCGGGTGATCTACAAGACATTTGTCATCAATTATTTTAGGCCCCAGGCCCCTCACGCGATGAGATTGCATGTATATATACACACTATCTTAACAACAATCACTTTAGTACAGAATCCATGACATCGTTAATAGAAGATGGACAAATGTCGAGATATGGTAATATGCGTGTTCTGTGTATGTATCTCCAAGACTGGGAGCATTGAGTTATATCTATGGAGAACACATCATTGCATAATAAAAGATAGGCAACCCGAGGTTGTTGTAGAATAAGAGAGGCCAATGGGCAATGCTTGTTTGTGTACGAGACATCATGGACACCATACTAGAGAGAGAGAGCACCATACAGTGGTTTGGCACTCATACAAGTTATTATGATGCTTTGGTCATCATGTGAGTAAGCACAAGACTTAAATCAAGTAATAAACATCACCCGTGGAAGGGGGATACTGGGGTTAGCATGCCACTTGGCTATCTATAAAAGGATTAGTGCAGCCAGCAAGGGATGAGAACGGCCCACTGCTTTGACCGAGCAGCACACTGAAGTCAATATGACCCTGAGGGGGGCAACGCAAACTGTTGTCAGGAAGGCACCAGCAATATGGCACCAAGGCGATGAGCTAATACATGAGGATGCTGGTAACCACAAGTCATTGCCGTGAGGGCATCAGCACCTCTACACAAGGCGCGGATGATTATGGTGAAGACACTGGCAGCATAGCGCCAAAAGGGTGTAGGTTGCCAGGCATCATGAAGGCACGGGGTCGTTACTGCCTAGGATGTTAGTAACGTGGTGCCAGGATAGCACGGAGCTTCCATTGTCGAGATGCTAGCAATGCAACGGTAGCTTCCATTGTCAAGATGCTAGCAATGCAACAGTAGGAGGGTGTTGATCATGCAAAGGCCACTCAATGAGGGTGCATACGTGATTAAATGCATGAATGTTGAAGTGCATGAGGATGTAAACATGTTGAAGTGCATAAGGATGAGAACATGTTGAAGGGGCATTGAACAGCATGAAGGCACTTGATGATGGATATGATGAAGTCATTGGATGGTGGTCATGATGAAAGGACCGGATGGTGGACCAAGGTGAAGGCGTTGTCGTTCAATTAGCATGCTACCACTTGGTGAGTATGGTTGCACTTGATGAGTTTGCATGAGATGTGATGACATGTTGTTGGCTTGCATGAGACATTATAACACATGTTAGCTTGCATGAGATGTGATGACACATTGTTTGCTGACCTTCCGGGCCATCTTACGAGTGGGCACTGGTAATTTGGACAATCTCAGAAAAGGGTGGAATGTGCGGCATGTCTGACGAATGATGTATAGTGAGCCATATGCACGAGGGCTAATGTGGCCTCTTTAACAACCAACAACATTAGTGTGGCCCACTTAACGATGTACACAACCCGTTTAGTAAAAGTGCACTTGTGAATACAGCCTATTTAGGGATAACGCGGCCCACTTGGAGTACACATGGCCTATTTAGTGATAGTATAGCCCACTTGGAGTGAATATAGAAGGGAGAGCAAGACACTTGAAATGCATGCACATATGGATGTGGAGTGTGTGCACATGAAATGCATGGGAGATGAGGTGCGATATATGCATGAGATATGAGATAGAATACATGAGATTTTGGATATGGAATGTATGGGAGTGACATATGCAAATACATAAGAAAGTGATGTGGTGGAGTTCTAGAGAATGGGTAACAAACACCTATAATGAGGAGCGCATCTGGTAGTGTGGCCATTGCATTCTAGAGCGAACGCACTACGTGGTGCAGACACACCATGGGTAGCACAGACATGCACTAGATTACACAGACACACATCAGGTTGTGCGGCCATGCATGCAAATGAGCGCAGATGCACTAATGGTCTGGACATGAAGAAGTCCCACAACCTCTCCAAGGGGAGAACTTTGTCCACCGCGGAAAAAAAAAAAAAAGAAAAAGAACAGAGAGAGAGAGAGAGAGAGAGAGAGAGAGAGAGAGAGAGAGCCTTAAGGGATACTTATAGGTGATCCATCAAGCTAGGCAACCCTAAGGTGACAATTGTCCACACCAACAAGCAAGGGATACGTGTCGCATTTCCCATTAGTGGGTCTAGAAGATTCCCATCATCCAGCGCTCACAACCTAGTAGCATTGTGTAGCCTCGGAAAAATGCTCGTATCTCTCTCATTAGAAGTCCGATCGAGGTAATCATAAGCTCGATAAAAACATAATTCGATAAGCTTTCCAATGGTACCGGAATGACCTTATTTGAAGACCATTTAACTAGTTGAAAGTGAGGCCAATGTCCTGATGATGTAATCCATGCTACCCGCAAAGTCAACTATGCATGACTTTAATAAACCAACCGGATCTCCCTCGTTACACATAGGATCTGAGTAATCTTGAGCTTGTTGGAAAGGTATATACCACTTTATTTGGAGACCATTTGGTCGATCACTGTTTGGCCCGAAGTCCTTCCTTTGCAGTTTCGCTCCCACATCAACTCTTGGTTGTGTGCACGGAGAACTTCATACCAACCTTAGCCCCAACGCAATTTAGAAAATTGATTTTTTCCATTGTCAACACTATTGTACTCTTATCATTTTGCTATGCTACTTGAAAAAAAAAACCCTTTATAAGTAACTACCCCATGTAACGAACCCCAACCAAATGTCTTTTCAATATCTAACCAATTCTTCTAACCCACTATAAACTTTCTCCTTTAAAAATTCCTCTATCCCTTTACAAATACCTTCCCAGGCACAAGACGCGACCCTCTACAAAAATAACACTCACAAGGGGAGCAACTCAGGTGGGTTGGGTCAGGTTGAAGGTCAACTTGAGCCCAACCCAACCTCAAAGAGGACTAAACCCAAAACGCAACCAACCCAACCCACAACCCGACCGACCGAATTCCAATCCGAGGTGCCCAACCCCAACCCAAAGTCCTCTATACCCAACCCAACTCAACCCAAATACATGTGATTATTCCCAAACCCAACCTATATTTGCTCAACACAAATTCAAATCGGGTTGGTGTTTTTCTACCTAAACCAAACCCAAGGACCTTGACAACCCGATCCAAACTCCGGTTGGGACTCCGGTTGGGATACCTTGACAACCCGATCCAAATTCAAATCGGGTTGGTGTTTTTCTACCTAAACCAAACCCGAGGACCTTAACAACCCAAGGTGCAGCCCTGGCACTTACAACAATCTTTCTCATAGATCATCTTCCACCTAAATATTCCACAAAAACTTACTTAAAGTGCAAACAGTTCCACATTCTAGTTTTGATAATGCTCATCCACAAGCATCCTTCCACTTCATCAAATGGAAGTTGGAACTAATGGTCCACTTGCTTGCCTTCCCAAAGGAAAACTGCATTGGGTACTCCCCATAAAGAAATCAAAACGCGGTTTGGAAGTGCAGTTCATCCTAGGACCAAACCAGTATGACTTTTGAATCCATGTTCTCCACATCAGCCACCAATTAACTCAAGAAAAGAAAAAAAAAATGAAATGGAAAGAAGGCCTGGAAGAGAAGACTTAAAGAGTCATAAACCCGCCAAAGGATTACCAATACTTCCACTCAGTGATTTCTATTCAAGCATCTGCAGTCTCCATCACCAAGACCCAAAGATAGTTAAGAGTCCCTGTTCCCAAAAAGGCATGGCAGGGTAATAAATTGAAACATTATCCTGATTGCAATTTATTAATCGAACAACAAGATGTAGGGTTCTCTTCTCCATCCCAATATCAACAACCAAGCTATTCCCCCAAGTTAACTCTAATATCAAGCATCTCTCACCCTAAATGCACCAGAAATTCTTTGGCTGTACTAAATAAATAAATAAATTGGTGCCTACAAATAGCAACTGGCAAATGGCCATTTCCAAACAACCAGCCTTCAAATCATATAGGACATGAGTCATGAATCTTTCTTTCCTACCAAGACGGTCAATCATGCTATTCTTGTATTCTTACCTTTCATTTGTTTAAGTTTTAAGCCTTCATTGAGTGAAATTAGATCTAGTAATGAATTGAAACCATAAGAAATCATACATTACACGAGTCGTATCATCCAAATAAAAAATGACAGTTCAGGTTCCATATCAAATGGCAATATCGCACGATCCTTTAGAATCACATCAGATACCCAACTTCAGGAAAAGAAATGCCATTCATTCCCCCTGATGAAAATAGGACAGATCCAACTTCAGCCATCCATACCATGCTGCTTCTTCCGAATCTCTCCATCATCAAATCTCCAGGGGTCGCACACAATTCAAACCAAACCATAAAGACAATATTCCCTCCATTTAGCAAATTTATGCTTCTCCTCTCTTAATTTCAGCAAACACATAAGCACGTAAATAAAAAAATTTAAAAAAAATAATAATAATAATGTTAACTAGTATTTATGGTACAAATCACAGTGACCAAAACCACAAAAGCCTCAAACATGTGCAACATTTCGAGGAATCAAACCAGAACATCTCTGTAAGTTTAAGTAAAGCTACTATATTCAGTTATGTATTTACAAAAATGGTGAAGGACAAAGAAAACAATAAACAGGTAAATGTGGTTCGTAAGAACTTATAACAGTGCACTGCAAGCATATTGAATAAGTTGACTCAAAAAATTATTCCATCCTAAAATTCTTGATTTTGCTTTTCTTTCCTTTTCTTTTCTTTTTTCACCCCTCTTTTGTTGGCTTCTTTGCCAATAGAAAGCAACAAGGCATGCATCAAACGAAAAACAAGGGACTTGAAACAAACTAATAACTTTCGCTTAAGAACGGGACAGTGAGAATACTTCTTGATCATTTCAAATTAGTTACTAGCATTATTCGTTTACAAATTTAAAGAACTAATCACCTACAACATTCAAGCATTTTCTAATGCCCATAAATAGAGAGTTGTAAAAATTAAAGGAAAATTGAATTGGTGGTTATATTTATAAACGCTTTTAATCCATAAATGATCAAACCAATTTTTTATACATAATCTTAATAGGCTCCTAAAATCTAACAATTGAAAAACTAAACTGCATTTTAGCATTCCCATATTCAAGAAAAACCAAATATTCAAGCTGCAAAGATCATCTCGCAGGCAATAACAACCATATCAAGCAACATATGTATGGAAGAAAATCTGGATCCGCACCGATCCATAAATAAGAACAGTTAAAAGAGAAGAACAGATCAAACCTACCTTGGCTCGAATTCCCGGATCTCAACAAGTTCTTTGCCTAAGAAATCCATCCACTGCACTCTCCCCTTCTCGACCTCTTTTGGATCTGATCCCGACACTGGCTTCTTGAGGCTGCTCTTGGGCAAAAACTCAACATCAACGTCGTCCTCTACTTCAAAAACTTCCCCATCTACTCTCTCCTTGTCAGCCTCAACCTTCTCCTTCTCATCTGGCAACTGCCCGACAGCATCAGGAGCCGAAGAGACATGATGGGTATTTTCCAATTTCAATGGGCAAGGAGAGAAAATGGGAAGAGCGGATGATTTACAGAAGCAAATGAAGGAAGGGCAGTGGAACTTGTAAGACAAAACCCTCATCAAAATCCCCTGAATTGGAACTGATTACAACAAGTTCATAAAACCCATCTCATAACCCAACAGAAAAAAAAAAAATCAAAAATTTTGTAGAAGGAAAAAAAAAAAAAGAACAATATTCTTTTCTGGTTAGGATTGAAAAGGAAATGATTCAAGTTCCTTGAACTCGAACTGATTAAAAGCAGCTACAAAAATCCAATCTTTCCATTGAAGAAAGGAACCCAACTTCCTGCCTTTGCAAAAAAGGAACCAGCTCCAAATCTACTCTGAAAGAAGTAAAGGAAGGAATAAAAATTAAAAAAAAAAAAAATTTAAAAGCACCTTTCCTTTATTGGTTTTTGATAGTGAAAAGCCACCCAAAGGAAAGGAAAAAGGCAAGAGTTTTGCTTGTTTTCATTGCCAATGCCTCAGAAGGAGGAAGCAGGAAGATAGAAGAAAACCCAGAATTTTTTCTGGGTTTTATGGGAATTTGGGAGTGGAAACAAAATCCAATGCAATTTGGATGCAATGGGTGTCTCCCAAACAGGCCCCGAAATCGTCATCCAGAAAGGTCTTTGGTTGTTTTTATCTACCAAGGAGTAGAGTCCATGCAAGCAAGTAATTCCCGAAACTCCAAAAATGACCGTTTTACCCTCCCTCCTTAGCCTTTTTCATTTCTCCACTTTCCCATTTCAGCGCCTTGTAAAATACCGAGCGTTCTTGCGCGCGTCATTTCGACGGAGGCTTCACGTCCGACATCTAAACATGGAATACGTGTAGAAGATCCAATCCGTTCATCAGGTAGATAACACCGTGACTATGCTTTTCTCTAGATATAAGGAGTGATTGAGTAGAATAGGCTTCTAGTAAAATATGGAAAAAGCTTGCGTGATACGTAGAGGTGTGATATTTGTAGACGTGATCAACAACTGCACGCGGGTGAGATCCATTCCGTCCATCACGTGCGCCACCTCATGTTAGGCATTGATCCAAAACATCACAATATCCCAAAACTCAGGTGGGCCTAAGGAAACTGTGTAAAATCATCGTAAAAATCAGAATGGCATGATTTTTAAAGAGGTCTTCGTCTTCATTACACAAGTAATATAAGTGGATTGGATCGCATATATAAAATAAGGTGGCCGCATACACAACCAACGATGGTTGTCCCAATCCAACTCATTGCTATGATGTGGAATACCTGAGTTCAAAAATAGAGTGGTTCTTCGAGGGACCGTTCATCTTCATGAAAGGAGTCGTATGAACGTATTGGATGGCATAATATATATATATATATATATATATATATATATATATATATATATATATATATAGTTTTATATATATATAAAACTACTGTGGCCCTATGTACAAGTAATATGGGCGTTCCATCCCAACTCTTTCTTACGGTGTGGGGCACTTGAGTTTGGGAATAACTTGATTTTTCATAAAGGACCTTCCCGTTGGTGAGATGGGTCATATTAATGGATTGGATGGCACGTGGCCCGCACAAAACTAATGGCGTACGTCCCATCCCAGACCTTATGGGGGTGGTGTACTGCTTAGATCGGCAAACCATCAATATTTAAGCTACAAAAACTTCGGAATACTTGAAAAGTGTGCCCACGTGATTTTAGGTTCACAAAATAATCAAGGGTGTAGATTACCTGATCAATGGCCCAGATCTCAAAAATCAGTTTCATGTTGGCAAGTGTACCGCGAAGGCCTCTCTTTCTTTCTCACGCGACCGTGTACGCGTGACGGTCGGTAGTTTTACAGGAGAAAAGAAGATTAGCTGGAAGTTGTTTTGCTCCCTCCTCAAAATGGGAAAGACATTAATAGATGGAGGTGCACGAAAAATATATACACGTGTACAAAGCTATGTGCCATTTTTATCCTAATCCGAACCGTCTATATTGCGGGTCCCACGTTGGATGGAATATAGACTGAAATAATATTGATTGAACCATCGCTTTCTCTGTTATGACATATCTTTTTGTTGGATTTAAATGTTCATCATAGATTATCGCTATTTGGAAATCTCAGTCTAATTGCTATGTACAGTTCATGAAGAATAAAGAAAACGATTTTAACCCTTGTTTTTACAACGGTCTGTGTTGAATTTTGCAGTTTTGCGTTTGCACATCGGATCATTTGCCGCATGCATGAATGTGATGAGGTCGATCACCATATTCCTCGTTGGGCGAAATCCACTTCTCTAGGCTCCTCCAAGAGATACCTCGAATCTACGAGGAAAGAGTAATTTATGGAAATTCTTAAATTGGTTGATGATTAAAATAAACAAGTTTACAACCCTTTAAATGGGGATACTAAGTCTTTAAAATAGTTTTGGAACTTAATTATAAGTAAAACTCTTAAAATTCACAACTTACTGTAGATGGTAAACTTATTATTTATAGTCCATCATGATTTCTACTAGTCATCAGGTTTTCGTCCAAAATTAATAAGTGTCCTATTTGCCCAACTATGTAATCTTCATAATTATTTTAAGCATTTTTCATGTTGGATGCAACTCCAAGAGCCCAAGGGATAAAGAGTTACAATGAAACTAAAATTTACTAAAAAAATAGTAAAAACGAAAATAAAACAAAAATTCGATCATTGATATGATGGAATCTCACAAATTCAGCATGGGCAACTCGGTATAGCAAGTTGGATGACTAAAGTAGCTCGTCCTACCCCAAAATCACATGTGAGACGTCCAATAACTCATTCCGGTTTGCGAGATATACCCGTTTTAAGGTTCTAATGGTCCAAATTACTTCTACCTCCAATCAGGCCTCTTCTAGTCCATCTTGGGCATGAAATTGTATATGACCCACTCTACATCAGTCCCCTCCACTTTAAAAGAACTCGTCTTCGGGTTCTCATTCTGCTTTGGTTTATGATACTTGGTTAGGTCTGCGACATTGAAAGTTTGTGAGTTCACCATGTCATTCGTGAAAAGGCCGATCTATACGTCCTAGAGGGGGGATGAATATGACTATGCCAAATTAAAAAATAAATGCGGAATATAAAGAATGATAGCACAATTAAATAATAAAGAAGTACAAGTAAACAGCAACCTCAAATGTACTAGTATTGAGAGGTTGATATAAACTTAGTTCTAAGGACAACTTAACACCAAAAACCAAAGGCTTATGGCAGGACAACCTTATTAGAACGTTTGTAAGTATCAAAAACTCAAACTAATAGAGAGACAAAGGAAATAGTGTTGCAAAAATATTGATTTTAATAAAAATATTTTAATAATAAAAATAATATATAATATAAAAAGTTGTTTTGAAAAAACACTTTTCTGCAGGTTTTTGGGAATAGTCCCACATGGAAAAAAGAAGAGAAAAACCTATGGTTTATATGAAGGATGTGGAGTATTATAACATTTACCTACCTAGTCCGTGGACTATGGACCTTGCGTGTTCCAATGCGTAGCACTGGAACACCCGCACGCGCGCTCGCGCTCGGGCACGAGCTCGGGCTCAGTCTCGGTCTCGGTCTCGGTCACGAGCTCGGTGCGAGGGCGTGGGCATGTGAGGCAGTGTGGTTGTAGAGGCGCTAGTGGCGCACTTTGCACTTCGCACGTGTGCGAGTCGCGGTGCGACTAAGTGGCTATGGCGGGTGGCTAGTTAGCAGAGAGACTAAAGGACTGAGAGAGAAATCTCTTAGTATAAATAAAGGGCTCGCGAGTCGCAGTACGACTAAGTGGCTATGGCGGGTGGCTGGTTAGCAGAGAGACTAAAGGACTGAGAGAGAAATCTCTCAGTATAAATAGAGGGACTGAAAAGAGCTGTTGCAGCATAAACTGTAACAGCTGAGCCATTAGTGCAGGGTCCAGCTGTAACTGCTGCATGGCTAGCCCAACAGCTAGAAAATGGCTAGCTGTTGTCTCACAACAGTCAGCATGCAGCAGCTTAATGGTCCATGCACAACAGCCAGAAAACGGCCATAAAACGGCTAGTTTTCTAATAGCCAGAAATGGCTTAATGGAATTTAAGTTTTTAAACCATAACCCCCTAGCCATCATAGCCTATAAAAGGAGGACCTGGATGGGTTTCCAAACAATCTCAACTCACTCCAGCAAACCCATACGAACTGAGACAGCCAGCCCTTCTCCACTCATATATTCAAGTGTTTCCAGCAACATAGCAAGGCTTAAACCTTAGCTTGAAGAACAGACCAGCGGTGTGATCTAGAACGGTTCAACTGAACCAGTGGCTGAAGATTTGAACTGACCTGTGCAGAAGTCAAAACTCTTTTTCTCTTCTTTTCTTCTTCTTTTGGGATTTTTTCCTTTATACTGTAATACTGCCAAAAAGCGTGTAATTGAGTTCTATTTGGTGGGCCTTCGTGTTTGCTGAACGCAGACCCACACCAGGCTCTTCGTATCCTAGAAGCTGTTTGCTTGTAACCTATCAGCATACTCAATTCACTTGAGTAGGGGCAAATAACGCTTTAAGGACAGCGTTTCAGACGTGCTTCAGCCTGTCCTGATTTCTGATTATTTTGCACTTTTCGGTTTCCACATTATACAGAAATACATTAATCTATATAATCCCAACAAATAGCAAATAAAATAAACTAAGTTATTACAGTATTCCCACAAGTGCATAAAATAAATTACAACATTCTCCATAAATGCTTAAAATTAATTACAACATTCACACACATAAGCACATTCAATCATCCACCACAACTCCAAGAATTATAGTGGTTCGCTTGTGTGTACACCAACTGTTAGAAAACAGCCACATAACTACTTCACTCCTAATATCCACTCCCTTGGGATATTAGCATTCACTATGAAAAAAGGTTTTCCAAGGTTCACCTTAAAACCTTCACAATTGTGTCTTTGATTGGGTTACACAATTCCAAAAACCCCACACTGAGATTTTCTGAATCACCTCAGACAAACCAAAAAGAGATTTTTCTAGTACAACCTTAAAAACCAAAAAGAATATAACTTATCTAAAAATTCTCCTTTGAAGAAGTCCGGTAGAACCGATCCGATGTAGACGAAGATGTTTAATGTCTAGTCTCATAGATGAAAATGTTCTAGTTCTAAATAATTTTTAATTAAATCAACCTAGGCTAGCTTGATTTGATTTTAATCTCAAGAAAGAGGAAAACTCAAATCCCTTCTCAATATAAGATTGGAATAAAGATCTCAAAATCAAATAACAAAAGCTAATTAAAGAGAATATTAAATGAATACAATATAGCTTAAAAATATCACAACCTTATCTCTTAGAGTGGTGTCTTGATTTCGCTTTTATGAATGAATAAACTTTGAAATTCATGCTCTATTTATAGGTGAAAATACTGTTCACTCGACTGGTCTAAGGGTCGGTTCGACTAGTCGAAGGACCAACAAAATTTCAAAATTTTTGGTGCACTAAGATAAGACCGTTACTCGACTGGTCGAGTGGCTTGCTCGACTAGTCGAGTGAGACCCAGAAATGTTGTTGGACTTTGAGTCGAGCCTGCACGACCGGTCGAGCAGTCTCCAGGACTGGTCGAGAGCCCAATAGAAAATTTCAAAAAATAGCAACAAACCTTGAACTGGTCGAGAAAACTATTAAATTGGTCGAGCCAGTACTTAGACTAGTCGAATAAGGTCTAAGACTAGTCGAGAAAAGGACCTATAAACATATGAAATGACCCTCAAAGAATATGCAATGAATATGACACAATCTAGGGTCAATCTAGGGTCATCCAAACCTGTTTGTAAGTGGGAACAAATAAAACATCATTCGCTTCCGAATCTTGATATCTTGTGATACTTGAAGCTTGAGTTCGATCTCTTAAACTTGAGCTTGAGTTACGCTTGAGTTCTTAAGTCTTTAGTGTACGGTAGTTGAACTTCAAACTTGAACTTGAGTTCTTGAATTTAATCTTGAAAACATGAACTTTAACACGCTTCACTTCAACTTGAAGATGTAAGCAAGTTCGATGAAGATGTAGACAACTTTAAAATGCATGAACCTGACCACTTCAACTCAAAACATAATGCAAATACTAAATGGTTTGGCACAATAAATTTGACAGTACTATGGGTGCTAGATTTTCACAACAGCATTTACAATTCGGAAGATCAACAACGTAAGCGTTGTCATTGATCTTTCGGAGGATCAGTACCAGTCTAATCTTCTTGTTCTTCAACTTATTGTACATCCCAGTCAAAAATCTCTCATTGCGTAGATGGACCATAACATGGTTGCTTGTCGGCTTATTTCGTGTACTTCTCGTTCGATGAATGTAGCTTTGTTTACACCTCCACATGAATACCCATGATCCTGTCTGTCATATGTTATACCTTAATGCCCATGCCCATAAAATGACGACTCCACTAGGGAATCATTTCTCATTCAATATAAACTTGGAAATTATTGAGAAGACTTTTATCACCATTTGGCGTCATACAAACACCAAAGTGGTGACTCTCAACAAGAACATCCTCCCCTTCATCTCCAAAATAAAATATAAATTTGTCTAAATTCTTACTGACAATATATCGCATTACCTTTATAAAGAATTACAATTTCATTCTGTAAGTGCTAGGATGTTAAGCACACATAAGTTGTCAAATTTCGTAAAGACAAAACCACTTCAAAGTAGATCTTCAAAGATCGGTCTATCAAGCTCAAGATCGATCTATGTTCAAGAAAAGATCAAGCTCAAGATCGACTAATGTTCAAGAAAAGATCGAGCTCAAATTTAAGATACAGTCAGAGACTAAGCTCAAGCTAAAAAAGAATCAGATATTTAATATATCTCAGGTGGTATAAAACCTTAAAAAGACCTTCGGATTAGGTGCTTTCAAAATTGTTTAAATATGGATTTTTTCACTTGTTTTGCCTAGAATTTGGCCAGCCTAACTTTTGGTTTGGCTAGCATAGCTTCTTCGGCCAGCTCAACTTTAAGCCCGAAGCAATAACAAACTTTTGTTGCAAATTCAACTAGCCCAACTTTTGGTTCAGTTAGCCCAAACTTGAAATTTGGTTGGCCCGAGAAAGTTTGGGTCAAATTCTAGCAACATCAACTTTTGGAATTCAGTCAGCCGAAGGTCAAATTCGGTTAGCTGAATTGTACTGTTCAGCCAGCTGAAGTTAACCTCGGGCCAGCCGAATTTTGGATAATTCTTATCCCACGCAATCTGAAATCCGTTAGACCGAATCCACTGAACTTAGGCTAGTCGAAGCCTATCTCAGGTTAACTGAAGTTCTAACTTCTTTGCCTATAAATTGAGTTATTCTCTCATTCAGAATTATACAAGTTAATTATCAGAATTCTTATGCAAGAAAGAAAAAAGCTCAAGTTATTAGCAAGCTATTGGACGGTATTTATAATTTGTTTTAAATAGCTTTTTCAATTCCCTTTAGTCTCAAATCTTTCAAGTTTAATCTAAGAGGGTAAATTATACTCCTCTTTGAGATCGAAGAGAATTGAATTAAGTAGCTTTTTGGGTTCAACATAATTAAAATCAATAGAACCCTAGACCCTTTCTATCTACCTGAACACGGAACCATTTATATTCAAGAAAGAGGTCCTTCTACTACAAGTTTCTCCTACGTCTTCTACGGTGAAGATAAGTATACCTTCTATAACTCTTTTTATGTTTTGTCTGAGATCTCCTATGAAAATCTCAGTTTAGGTTTTGTCTGAGATAACTTGGTAAAATCAGTTTGGGTTTTTATTGTGATAGCCCATGAAAATCATAAGAAATTGTATCATGTTATTAAGGTGACCCTGTGAAAACCTTTTCATAGTGAAAGCCAAAATTATGAAGGAAGTAATTTTTGGAGTGGAGTAGGTGTGGCTGTTTTTAAAGCACAGAACGACTATAATTCTTTCTGCCATGTGATGAATACTTTTATTTTATTTGTGGTGGATTGAATGTATTTAATTTCAGTTGTGTGGTGAATATTGTAATTCTTTTATTTACTCTTACAAGTTAGAGGTTTTTATTTTAAAGAAATTCATGAAATAAGGTTGTCCTGCCTAAAACTTTAGGTGAAGGTTGTCATACGAGTTATTTGGAATCAATGTTTCAATATTCAAGTAATTGAGATCTTTGTTTTATTTACATATTCAGCACTTGTTTCAATTATTTGACATTGCCTTATTCACCCCCCCCCCCCCCCCCCCAAGGACATCTTAAGTTCTCCTTTTCACATTCAAATCGCAATGGCAACTTCTACAAGTAAGATAGTTTTATACTTCGTACCGACTGGGTTCGTCGTAGAATATGCTCACAATCAATATCTGAGCCGAAAGAAGTAACTAACTCCGACTAAAAGCGATACATTGTAAGCTACCATTGGGGTGATATATGTATCATCGTTAGCACAGGACGATAGCGAAGAATGGGTTGTCGTATCTCCATGGAGATCAAAAGTCTGAACCCGCTCGGCTATCAAACCAGCTTCAATGCAAATGATCAGAGGACCAGTCACACGAAATGCTGCAAAACAAAACCCAGAACTCACTCTGTCGTCGTTATACCCCGAAAACTCTCCCTGTTCTTTCACTTCGTAAGATTTCCCAGCCCTTCCCATCATAATTGTTTGATTTACTAGGAAGGAAAAAGGCAAATCACCTATGGAAAACGAATCATTTTCCACAAAATTCACTGCACCATCGTGAATAACGCGTCTGCAAACTGTATCAAGATCATCCGAATCCTACGGTAGTATTAAAGGATCCAGTGGAAATCCCCTATCGTCAAGTCCTTTCGCGCCAACATATACTTGTCCCACTTCAGTAATAGCTCAATTAGGGAATGGGGAAGCTGTTGTATGCATGGCAGAAACAAGTCAGAACCCATTGCCAACTACAAACGGGTGTATGGCTGAAATGGCACAGACACGAAGAACTTTAACGGAAGAATGCAGAAGCCTTCGAGAAGCATTAACTACTCTTGCTCACAACGTGTCTCAAATAGTAACTCCTCCTGTGATGGCTACTATGAACGGCCATGAACATCAACTCAAAGGCTCACAACTACCGAGAACCGGGTCACATAGATCGGCTCCTGGAACAAGAGTGATAGCCCGGGACGAAATGCGGCAAGTAATAACAGAGGTCATCGGGACCGAGAGAGAACAAGAGCATCCGGGAAGATTCCAATACAGGACGTCGTATCCCAGAGAAGTAGAGGATGTGCCATTCCCTACAAATTTCAAGCACCCAGATTTTCAGAAATTGAATGGTGATGAATCTCCAGAAGAACATCTCATGCATTTTATTACAACCATGGGTAATTTTTCTATAGTTTCATAATATTATTTACGATTGTTTAGCTCTTCTTTGACGGTAAAGGCGTTCCGATGGTATTCAAGCTTAGCTCTGGAATCCATACGAACCTAGGAACAAATGCAAGACGCATTCATGCCTAATTTTTTCTTTTCCAATCGAGATGTCAGCATCACCGAGTTAGCTTCTGTGCGGTAGAGGGAGAATGAGCCAGTAGAAAAATTTATCAATCGATGGAAAACCGCATCATGTAGACAATTGCCGGAAGAAGAAGAACATGTGAAAATGTTTGAATTTGTATGGAAACAGGGATCGCGTTTGGACTCACAAGTACCAACATAAGAACCATCTGCGATCTCACTATAAAGGTGCATGCATTAGAATTGATGACCAAGAAAATGCCTGCATTTCAAAATGAAACAGGTAAAAGAGGACAGAATAGATTGATGGCAAATGTCATTGATCAGGAAAAGAAGAGTAACGTTCCTCGCAACAAACGAAGAACGGAAGGAACAGAAGATACAAACCGTTATAGAGGGCACATTGGTGATAAGAGACCCAAACTATTTGATTCTCAGCACTTGATTATTCAATTAGTCTTAAAGTGATGAGCATGGCTAACATCATGAAATGATATATATATATATATATATATATATATATATTGGAAAGGGTAAGTTGGAAAACACTTAGCACGTTGGAAAAACTTGATACATGAGCTTATGCTCTTAAGTGATTAATGAAGAACCTATTTAATTGATTGCTCACTTGATTCAGCTCTAGGTTTTCAAATTTTCACTCTTGCCTTTATGGATTATACTCATTCATACTTGTTTACACAAAAGACTATTTTCTGGAAGAGGTTTGAACATTGAGAATTGAAGATTATGTCACGCATGTTTTGCTCGGGACTGAAAAAATGCTGGTTGGGGGTTTATTGAGTGTCAAATATTGTATATTTCCCCCTGTTTATATCATGGTTTTATGAACATGATAATGCTTAATGGGTATATTTTATACATGTTTGTATTGCGAGGTGAATCTGAGAGCCTAGATTGAAAAGAATACTAAAAGCATGGATTTAATGCTTAGGAATCACCAAGGCAAGGAATAGATCTTAGGAGACCAAGATTGAAGAACTCACATGCCAAAGATCCAAGGAAACCAAGTGAGAAATGAAGAGAATCGAAGATTTGAAGTGAAGAAAAGGAATCCTGAAAATTGTCCTGAAAAAAGATATTCTGAAATTCCGGGGCTAGAAAATATAGTTCGAAAAAGTGTCAGAATAGACTTCTATGGCATCGACAATTCCATCGAAGGCACTTCGATGGCATCGAAGGTGTAATCGAAGGTAATTCGATTCAATCGAGAATTTTAGGATTTTTCAAGCCAAACTTGCCAGACAGTTCTAGACAAGTTTCGATGACATCGAAGGCGTACGTAAATTTACACAGAGTGCGTAAATTTAAGCAGTTTCTAGATTTTGCCAACTCGGTGCGAAAGTTGGAGTTCCACAACTATAAATAGGACTGCCTAGGATACTCCAAAGCATCTTCTAGAGTTTAGAAAGGGAAATGAGGCTTAGGTGGAGCACCGACGACGTTCTTCTACTTCAATTTCTTCATGGGTTCTAGTAGATTTTTCTGTTTTTCTTATGTTTTTGAGTTAGCTATGACTAGCTAATCTCTTAGCTAAAGCTAAGAGGTGAAGTTTGTAGCGTGTTGCAATGTTTATCTTGCTTTGATTATTATTTATGTTAAACTTTATTGATTTCTAGTTTGAATTTAAGGAATACTTTCGATTTTCTATGATTTATTGTGACTCAAATTGCAATAGATATTACGATAGCTTTGGATATCTTCTTTTCTTGTTTTAAGATTGTGAGAGTAAATCCTATTGTTCACCATCGTCTCCTGGGCATGGTAAGGTAATGAAATCTCTTCCAATCATCACAATTCTCCTCCATTGAGAATTAGGTCAATGAAAAGTTCAGATTTGATTTAAATTGCTTTATCTTCCAATTGGATAGGATAGGACTCCAATTCCAATTGTGTTCCTTGAATCAAGCAAGGTAGCATCTTGATAGCTACAAGTGCATCCTTGGCGCTCTAGTTCCCTTTTGATATTTGATAAATCCTTCACAATTACTATCTTTTATTCAGATTTTAAATTTAGATCTTCTCCTAGTTCTATTTCTAGTACTTTTCAAAATACGTACAAGTTTAGTTCCTATGGATTCGACCTTGGTCTCACCGAGTTATTATTACATCGTGACCCTACACTGGGGGTTGTGAACAAGTTTTTGGCGCCGCCGTCGAGGACTATGGTTGTGTTTTTCTGGAATTAATTGGTATTAGAATTAGGTTAAGATTAAGGTTATTATTATTTTTAATTCTTAGGATTTTTTTTCCTGAAATTGCTTTTTGAAACTAACATTGTTTTCTATTTTGTAGGATCTTAATATAACAACTCCAATCAAGTAACCTCTTTCCAATTCTCTCTTTCTTTTCTAGATTTCTTATTTACTTTAGTTTTCTTTATTCTTAGGTTTAGTTTGGTTTAGTTACTTGAGGGTTGAGAGTGTTTCATGCCCAAGTAGGTCTATGACAACACCCTTCGTCTCTTGAGTGAAGGAGGATTAGTTGAAGGGTTGCCTATCCATCACAGGATTAGACACCACTTGCGACCCTCTGAGTCAATAGAAGTGATGGATGCAAATCAACCTCAACCTCAACCTCCAGTTGAGGAAGTTCAAGATGAAAATGAGGTGCATAATGCACCCCCACTTCATACTCTACAAGATTATTTACAACCGGTGGGGGTGAATACACCTTCCTGCATGATAGTTCCATTGAATGCATGAACTGTGGATATTAAACTAGGGGTAATTCAACTCCTCCCTAAGTTTCATGGACTAGAATATGAAAGTTCATACTTATATAATAAAGAGTCCAATGAGATCATATCTACATTGCACTTCCCAAACGTGTCTGAGGACACAGTTAGGGGCTGTTTGATTTTCTAACTACAACGGTAAAACAAGGTAAATACGTGTAAACATTAATTATGACTAATTTCACCTGTTTGAAATATGCGAGGAATTACATCTCGAAAATCGTTCACAAAAACCATGTTACAACTGATTTCAACTTGTGGGCCCCATCATGATGTATGTGACTTAACCACACCATCCAACTTTTTTAAACAACACCTTTTAGGGTATGAGTCCAAAAATGAGGCAAATCCCAAGGTCAAGTAAGCCACACCTTAAGAAATAGTGATTATAAAGACGTCAACGGTTGAAAACTATTTTTTACCTAGGGCCCACATTGATGTTTATTTGTCATCCAACATGTTCATAAGGTCACAAAGCCATGGATAAAGGGAAAACAAAATTATCAACTTGATCTAAAACTTCTAGGGCCCTCAAAAAGCTTTCAATGGTAGGAGCTCAATTCACATTGTTTCCTACTGTGTGGTCCACTTGAGGTTTAGATCTGCCTCATTTTTTGGATCATATGCTAAAATGAGCTGGTTAAAGGGATGAAGGTGTGGATAAGACACACATATCATGGTGGACCCCAAAAATATAATAATTTTTTTCTCGGGTGACGTGAGAGTGATATAAATGAAGGCTGCTGTCAATATCACCTCGAATATGCAACTGAAAATTCAAACGTAAATAATTAATACCCATTTACCCTGAATTACCACTGCAATTGGTAAATCAAACAACCCTTTAGACTGAAATTGTTTCCTTTCTCTTTGAAAGAAAAGGCTAAGTCGTGGTTACATTCCTTAAGACCTACGTCCATTGGCACATAAACTGAGATGACAGGGGAGTTCCTTAAACGGTTCTTCCCCTATCATAAAATGAATACCTTAAGGAAAGCAATCATGAATTTTTCACCAAGAGTGGATGAGACCTTATTCCAATATTGGGAGCGATTTAAGGATCTCATAAATTCATGTCCACAACATGGTTATGAAACATGATGTATAACAAGCTTTTTCTATGAGGGATTGACCTCACCCATGCACTAATTTGTGGAGATGATGTGTAATGGGGAATTCATAAACAAGAAAGCCAATGATGCGTGGGATTATTTTGATAAACTTGCTGAAAATGCACAATCATGGGATACCTCCTCAGGAACTACCACTTCTAAGCCTACTCAATCAAAGGAAATGGGAGGAATTTATGTTTTAAAAGAGGAAGATGATATAAATGCAAGAATGACCAAACTCATAAGAAAGGTCGAAGCCATGGAACTAAAGAAAGGAGAACCCGAAAAGGCTGCGGTTGTTGTTTGTGGTATTTGTGCTTGCAACATACATACAACTGAGAATTGGCCAAAAATTCTTGCTTTTCAAGAGATATTAAATGAGCAATCAAATGTCATAAACAACTACCAAAGACCTTTCAGAGGACTCACCTCAAATACATACAACTCCAGTTGGAGGAACCACCCAAATTTCAATTGGAGGAATGGACAAACGGCTAACCCACAAGAGGCCATTACACAATTCTTAAATCACAAGAAGCCTTAAGAGGATATGATTCAAAAGTTCATGCAAAACCAAGATCTATTCAACCAAAGTACGATGCAAGCATTCCAGGATCTCAAAACAATAATGGAAATGTTTGCATCATCAATTCAAAAGATTGAGTCACACTTAGCGAATGAGGAGAAAGGGATGCTTCCAGCCCAACCCCTCCCCAATCCAAAACCGTAATATGAAATAAGTGACCCAAACTCTTCAAATCAGATAGAGCAAGCTAAGTCTATCACCACTCTTAGGAGTGGGAAGATTATTGACAAAACTATTCTGGTGAGGGTTGAGAAACCTAAGGACCCGGAAGAAATTAAGAATGATAGACCTAGCAATGCTCCACATGGGTTAGAACCAAACCTCAAAGTAAGCTAGTTGCGTCATTCCCTCAACGGTTGATTACACCAAAACTTCTAGATAACTCACAGGATATTCTAGAGGTGTTGAAATAAGTGAAGGTTAATATCCCTCTACTAGACGCGGTTAAACAAATACCTTCATATGCCAAAAATTTGAAAGATCTATACACTACCAAAAGACGACAAAACATACAAAAGAAAATCTTTTTAATAGAAAAAGTGAGTGCCATCCTCAAGTAAGATGTGCCACAAAAATACAAAGATCCTTGTAACCCGACCATCACTTGAGTAATTGGGAACAACCGAATTGAGCACGCACTTCTTGACTTGGGGGTGAGTGTTAGCTTGATCCTTTACTCGGTCTACGAACAACTAGGTCTAGGTGAATTAAAACTCACCCAGACCACGTTATGACTTGCCAATCACTCAGTTCATGTACCGAGAGAGATGATTGAAGATGTGTTGGTCTATGTTGATAAATTATACTATCCAGTAGATTTTATTGTCCTGGATACTCAACCCATCATAGATGTGAGCACTAAGATACCCGTTATTCTTAGTCGCGCATTCCTTGCTACATCAAAAGCTATCATTAATTGTAGGAATGGAATTATAAATTTATCTTTCAAAAATATGAAATTGGAGCTCAACATCTTTTTCAATATGAACAAAAAGTTAGAGGATGATGACGATACTCATTACATTAACATGATCGATTCTTTCGTGGAAGGTAGAGCACTTCTTACTATATACTCTGACACTCTAGAGACTTGCCTGGCCCACTCCCTTGACTTAGATGATGACATGATTAGGGAGATGGATGCCTTGCTTGATGTTACGTCGGTACTTGAAGTTAACTGGTGGAGGCCACAATTTGAGAAATTACCCCAAACCGATGTAGTGCCTTTACCGTCTAGCCTCAAAGCACCGAAACTTGACTTGAAACCTTTGCTCGCTGATCATAAATATGTCTGCTTAGGTCAAGATGAGATATACCTGGTGGTGATCTCTTCCCACCTTAAGAAGGCACAAGAGAGTATACTTATTTCTACTCTCATTGAGCATAAAAGAGTTATTGGATGGTCGATTGCAGACCTCAAGGGAATTGATCCTTTGATTTGTACTCACCGCATTCATCTTGAGGATAATGCATAAACCTCCCGGCAACCACAACGTCGAATTAATCCAAATATGAAAGAAGTGGTTAAGGTTGAGGTACTTAAATTATTGGATGTGAGTATCATATACCCTATATCCGATAGTCAATGGGTGAGTCCAACTCAGGTGGTTCCTAAGAAGTCCGGAATCACCATCGTAACTAATGAACTCATGCCAATTAGAGTCATTACTGGTTGGAGAATGTGCATTGACTACATAAAATTAAATACCATCATGAGGAAGGACCACTTCCATTTGTCTTTCATTGATCAAATTTTAAAAAGGCTAACTGGTCACTCTTACTACTGCTTCCTTGATGGGTATTCGGGCTACAATAAAATAAAGATAGCTCTGAAGATAAAGAGAAGACAATGCTCACATGTCCCTATGATACATTTGCTTATCGAAGGATGCCATTCAGACTGTGTAATGCCCCTGCTACCTTTTACTGATGCATGTTGAATTGTTTTCTAACATAATAGGGCAATATTAAGAGGTCTTCATGGATGACTTCTCTATCTTTGGTCCATCCTTCAGCAAATGTCTAGAAAATCTAAAAAATGTGTTAAAGTGATGCGAGGAAAAGAATTTGGTTTTGAATTAGGAGAAGTGCCATTTCATGGTTTCCAAGGAAATTTTTCTTGGACATATAATTTCATCCATGGGAATTGATGTAGTTAAGGCTAAAATTGATCTTACCTTTAACCTACCACCTCCTAAAAGTATACACGACGTGTGATCCTTTTTAGGACACAATAGATTCTACAGACGATTCATAAAGGACTTTAGTCACCTCTCTCATTCTTTATGTAATCTACTTTAAAAGGATGCACCCAAGAAGCTTTCACTAAACTCAAGGACATGTTGACTACCGCACCTATCATGTAGCTACCTGATTGGAGCATCTCTTTTGAGATTATGTGCGATGCATCTGTTGAGTATGAAATATTACATATTTCCCCCTATTTATACCTTGGTTTTATAAATATGATAGTGTTTAATCGATTTAATTATGCATGTTTTTATGTGCGAGGTGATTTCAAGAGCTTAAGGTGAAATTAATGCCAAAAGGAAGATTTAAGCTGAAAAGATTACTAAATGAAGATTTGGAGATTTGAAAGTCATTAATGAAGAATTCATATGCCAAAGATCTAAGAAAACCAAGTGAAAAATGAAGAGAACCAAAGATTTGAAGTGAAGAAAAGGAATCTTGAAATTATCCTGAAAACAAACATATTCCTGAAATTGTTCTGAAAAAGCATATTCTGAAACTCCAGGTATATTTTGAAAAATTACGCAGAGTGCGTAAATTTGAGGTGGTTTAAACTCCGTGTCTATTTTGGAAAACTACACAGAGTACATAAATTTGAGGCGGTTTCTAGATTTTTCCAACTCGGTGCCAAAGTTGGAGTTCTACAACTATAAATAAGACTCCCTAGGATGCTCCAAAGCATCTTTTAGGGTTTGGAAAGGTCTCAAGGAGCATACAAAAAGGTGGAGAAGCTGCCAAAGATTTTTTCTTCTTCCCTAGTTTATTTTTCATACTTTGTTTAAGAGATTTGGTTTCAATCATGTCTATGGTTGGCTAAACCTCTTAGCTAGGGCTAAGAGGTGAAGCTTGTAGCGTGTTTGGATGTTTATTTTGCTTTGATTCTTGTTCTTATTGAACTTCATTGATTGTGACTCAAATTACAATAGATGTTGTGATAGCTTTGAATATCTTCTTTTTTTGTTTTGAGATAATGAGATTGGTAAATCTCGTTGTTCACCCTCGTTTCCTAGGCATGGTAGGGTGATAGAATCCCTTCTAATCATCACAATTCTCCTCCATTGAGAATTAGGTCAATGAAAAGTTCAGATTTGATTTAAATTGCTTTATCTTCAAATTGGATAGGATAGGACTCCAATTCCATTTGTATTCCATGAATCAAGTAAGATAGTATCTTGATAGTTATAAGTGGATCCTTGGCATCCTAGTTCCTACTTAAAATTCATAAGTTTTAATCAATATTATTCATCATTACTCTTAATTATTTAGATTTTAATTTAGATTTTTTTTTCTAGTTATAGTTCTAGTTATTTTTAGAATACGTACAAGTTTAGTTCCCGTGGATTCGACTACCGAGCTATTACTACATTAGGACCCTACACTTAGGGTTGTGAACAACATTTGACTATGCTATTGGGGCGGTATTAGGCTAGAGAAAAGAAAAGAAGCCTTACGTTATTCACTACGTAAGTAGAATTCTAAATTATGACCAAGTGAACTACTCTATTATGGAGAAAGAACTCTTAGCTGTAGTGTTCGCTTTGGACAAATTTAGATCCTACCTGATTGGGTCCAAGATCATCATATACACAGATTATGTGGCACTAAAGTATCTTCTTTCTAAGACGAATGCCAAAACCTCGCCTAATAAGATGGATCCTTCTACTCCAAGAATTTGATTTAGAAATAAGAGATAAAGTAGAGAACGTAGTGGCTGACCATCTTTCAAGACTTGATCTCCTCAATTTTCTTGAGATGACACTTATAAATGATATGTTCCCTAACTAATAATTGTTTAAACTCTCCCAATTACCTTGGTTGGCTGACATTGCGAATCATCTTGCCACAGGTTTCACGTCGACACATTAGACTACACAAGATAAGAAAAAATTCTTTGTCGAGGTACGTAAGTTTTTCTGGGATGATCTTTATCTATTTTAATATTTCCTAGACCAAATTCTAAGGAGATGTGTGCCAGATAGTGAACATCAAAGTGTCATCTCCTTTTGTTATTCTCAGGCTTGTGGTGGTCACTTTTTTGCTAAAAAGACCATGGCCAAAATTCTGTAGTGTGGCTTTTATTGGCCCACTTTGTTCAAGGACACTCATGAGTTTTGCAAAGCTTATGAGCGTTGTCAGAAATTGAGAGAATTGTCCCATCGAAATATGATGTCATTGAACCCAATTCTTACATTGAAGCATTTGATTGCTATGGTATCGATTTCATGGGGCCATTTCTGCAATCCTTTAGAAATAATTACATCTTATTGGCAGTAGACTATGTCACTAAGTGGGTTGAAGCGATCTTATGCCAGAATAATGATCATAAAATGGTCATTCGATTCTTAAAAGAAAATATTTTTTCCTAGTTTGGAATGCCTCGAGCCATCATTAGTGATGGAGGTTCACACTTTTGTAATAGGCCATTTGTGAACTTAATGAAGAAATGTGGCATCTCTCATAAAGTGAGCACTCCACACCACCTGCAGACAAGCAGGCAAGCTGAGATTTCCAACAGAAAAATTAAACAAATTTTGAAAAAAACGGTTAATCCTATCGTAAGGATTGGTCAATCCACTTGACTGATGCTTTATGGGCTTACCGTACAACTTTTAAGACCTCCATTGGAATGTCTCCTTTTAGACTTGTCTATGGGAAAGCTTACCACTTGCCTGTGAAGCTGGAACATAGAGCATACTAGGCTATCAAAAATTTGAACTTTAATTTGGACAATGTTGGCTCGCTGTGCAAGCTTCAACTAAATGAACTTGAGGAAATCTAGAATGATGCTTATGAGAACTCAAGAATTTACAAGGATAGGATGAAACTGTTCCATGACAAGAACATCATTCGAAAATCATTCATAACCGGTCAAAAAGTCTTTCTGTACAATTCTTGGTTATATTTTTTTTGAGGTAAACTTTGCTCTCGTTGGACCAACCCTTTCACTGTTACTAAGGTCTATCCTCATGGGGCCGTCGATATAAAGAATCTGACAAATGACAATGTTTTCAAAGTGAATGGATATTGTCTAAAGCCATTTGTTGAGAAGTTTGATTACGAGGATATGTCCATACCTCTAATTAATCCTGTGTATCAGGATTGACCCCCTAATCTGATGGAGGTGTAGTTAAGTTTATTGCTTTCATAGGATTTAGGATTAGGATAGTTTGATTTCAGTTTGTTTAGTCTTCATACTAACCCATCTTCACATTGAGAACTTTGGAAAAGCTTCAATTCTTCTTCTTTAGGTATTATCCTCCTATCACTTCCCATTTCTTTCCACTGTCTCATGTGCATTGCATGCTTATATCTTTTACATTGAGGACAATGTAGGTTTTAGGTTGGGGGTGTGGATTAGGTAAACTAATCAGTGTTTTCTTAGTTGTTGAACAAAAAAAAAATCAATTTCTTAAATTAAAAACCAATTTGGAAAGTGATAGTTTATGTATTTAAGAATGCTTTAAGTATGATGATAAGATGGAGATTGAACTTTGAATTGTTGGAGTTTGATCAACCGAGTAGACTATCATCTAAGTTCTTACATTTTATTGATTAAGAGGAAGTTCGAATATCGTGTTGATCTAAATCACAAGTCACGTTCAATTTACTTTCTGGGAATTATCTTAGAATTTCTGATTGTTAGTATGTGAATCATCGATAAATGTGAGAATTAAGTCTGAAGAATTTTATCCACCTTAAAAAGATAAAAAGAACCAGTTAAAAAATAGTGAGATCGACAAAAAGGTCATGTATGATGAAAAAGACTAAAAAAGAATGAAAAGAATAAATAATCTGAAAAGAATAAAGATGTAAAATCTGAAAAGAATGAATAAAAAGAGACCATCGATATAAAATCAAAAATTGGAAAAAGAAGGGAAATGGGGATAAGTTCAGAATTAACACTTGATTATTCCAATTAGTCTTGAGGTGATGAGCATGGATAATGTTATGGGAGAATCTGAACCGACCCCAATTAAAGTCAGCTCGGCTCGGCCACATCTTTGGATGGTTCAACCAAGCTTCGTTTAAGGTTTGCTTGGCCAAATGAGCGGCTGCATCAAATACTTCATCAGGCAAGATAGTGAACCTACAAAGGTTTGACCCACGGAGGGATATGGGCTCGAACTATTTAGACAGAACCGATTGCCAGTGCTTGGGGCATGCTCGTCTACAATTGATCTGACATGATCTGAGCCCAGACAGGGTTAGCAGTGCTTGGCTGGTCTGCCTTTGCTGAGTCCGGATGACTAATCGAGATAATGCAGTTGAGCCGAGCTTAATCCAGTAACTCATGATGGCATTAACCATTGCACCATGATCATAGAGGAACCGACGACATCAGTGCACGCGCAGTTCCTGCCTAATAGCAAAGATCGTGCTGAGAATGATGGACACATTCACTCCAATCAAATGATACAAATAAGGGACTCATCTACATAATTACGCAAAATCTGTCACCCGAAATCCACCTACACTACTTAGACCTAGATTCCTAGCCTGACTTTGGCATCAAAGGGTCCCCTGCTTTAGCCAGGGTCTCCTTTGTTTTCCTCCTGTGCAGGCTTACAGGGCTCGACACAAGTGCTCGAAGCTCGGTGAGGGTGAGCCAGATTTCTGCATCAACATTTTAACGCTGTCTGAGGGAAACGACATAAAAACCACTCCTACTCTACCAAAGAAAATGGTAAGAGGGAAGAAGAAAGCACATACACCAATAATTGCGGCTAATCTTGAACCGACCAGGCAATGAAACTCGACCTCTGGGCTGCAGGTGGAATGCCTACGGAACCAACTCAGCGATCTAGTAACTGAGGAGGCATGTACCAAGTGCTATAGAGCTAAGTGGAAATTCTAGTCAATGAGATCAGCCAAATGAAACAACAGATGGATAAACATCACCCACCCCTTGATTAGGAGGTGAACGCTCCGATGGTTGCGAAACATCCCGCCCTTGTGACTTCTTGAGAGGGCATGTCACGAGGCGCATCTATTCGGGTCCCGGCACGAGCTCGGGAGACATTGACCCAAGCCCCAATGCATGTTTATGAGACCTTAGTGTTAGCTCCGACTGACCTCCACCATGAACTAGAAAGGAGGAAACGTGGGAGGACTCCCGAACCGATCACGCTCGAGAAGCTGTGGTCGAGAACAAAGATCCATGGGAGGCTCAGCTTGATGAGCTGCGAGGGCAGATCAGCACAATGCGCTGGGCATATCAAGCGCAGCCCCTGACCACTATAGAAGCAATGATGGAGGAAACAGAACCCCCATTTACTAGTAAGATAATGAGTGCAGCAATGCCTCTAAGGTTCCGGATGCCCCCTATCATGCTGTATTTAGGTTCTGAAGATCCAATCAAGCACATAAAATCCTATTGGTCATGGATGTAGCTTCAATCAGCTTTTGGACCGTTCATATGCTGCACTTTCTCCTTGACTCTCATGGGAGTTGCGTGAAGTTGGTATAGACAGTTGAAGCCAAATTCGATCAGCTCCTTTGCCGAGCTCAAGAAAGCATTATTGACTCAGTTCATCGTTGGGAAACAACACCGAAAGCCATCTACCCACCTGCTGACTATCAAGCAAAAGGAGGGAGAGGCACTGAAAGACTACATCATCCGATTCAACAAAGAGGCAATGCAAGTGGACTACTCCAATAAGATGACACTAGCTGTAATGATTGCCAGGCTCAGGGAAGGAAAGTTTCTCTTTTCCATAGGAAAGAACCCTTCGACCACACTAGGGGAACTTATGAATCGAGCTTAGATGTATTCGAATGCTGAAGAGTTCTTCAGTTCCTTAAAAAGTTCTCAGAGCTCGGGAAACCCCCCACGGGATAAGAAGCGCAAAGATAAATCTCCAGAGCAAGTTCAGCTCATATACTCCCCTCAACACATCTCCAGAGCAAGTTCAGCTCATATACTCCCCTCAACACATCTCCAGAGCAAGTTCTCTTGGAGATTCGAGACAAGAAGCTATTGAGGTGACCAAGTTGCATGAAAATAGATGCGGGCCAACGAGACAAGTG
This sequence comes from Magnolia sinica, assembly GCF_029962835.1. Classification (NCBI taxonomy): domain Eukaryota; kingdom Viridiplantae; phylum Streptophyta; class Magnoliopsida; order Magnoliales; family Magnoliaceae; genus Magnolia; species Magnolia sinica. The sequence goes on along the minus strand of NC_080590.1, from coordinate 67,771,393 downwards.
AAAATACTGTTGCTTCTACCGCAACCACGGTCACAACACCAGTGATTGTGTCGACCTAAAAGAAGAGATTGAGACTCTACTTGTGCAAACACATGAATGAGGAAAAGCAGGCTCGGAAGGATGAGCCACCGAGCAGAGCAGCAGACGAAGGCATCGAGATCTGGACAATATGCGGAGGGCCATCGAGGGGTGGAGACTCAAACCAAGCCCGAAAGGCTCATGCTCAGAGTACTGACCCCGAGCACTACATCTACTTGGTTGACAGGTCGAGCAAGGAACTGCAAATGAGTCCGTGCAACTTGACGTTCACAGAAGATGACGTGTGAGGAATTCAACACCCTTGTGACGATGCCTTAGTGGTAGCCATGACGATAACCAATCAGAATGTATACCACATTCTGGTCGATACGGGGAGCTCGGCTAACATCTTGTACTCCGAGGCATTCTACAAGATGGGCATCGACAGGTCGCACCTCCGACCCATCCGGACCCCACTGCACGGCTTCGCAGGTGATAAAGTCATCTTGGAAGGGGCGATCCTCCTCCCAGTCACGGCCGAAGAAGGACAAAATTAAGTCACCTTGATGGTGAACTCACCGTTGACATATAATGTTATCCTCGGACGACCTTCACTCAACTCCATGAGGGTGGTGGTATCCACATACCATCTCATGATGAAGTTCCCAGCGGTTGGAGGAGTCGGATGCCTCCAAGGAGATCAGCGGGAGGCTCGGCGTTGCTACTCGATAACCGTGAGAAAGGGCACAACAAAGCAAGCTCTAACAATCAATGTGCTCGACCCTAGGGAGGACACCTCAGAGGGAAGCTCCCCTATGGAAGATCTTCTAACTATCCCGCTCGATGATGCTGACCCGAGCAGAACAGTTCAGCTTAGATCATCATTGACCACTGACCAACGGGCACAGATGCTGGAGTTCCTATGACAACATAAAGACGTCTTCGCATGGTCTCATCGGGACATGCCGGGCATCGCCCCTGAGGTGATGGTCCATAGGCTAAATGTGGACCTAGAGCACAAATCAATCAAGCAAAAGAGAAGGGCTTTTGAGCCCAAGAGGTACGCAGCGATCGCCAAAGAGGTTGATAAACTGCTCGAGGTGGGTTTCATTGAAGAAATTTATTACCCAGACTGGATCGCTAATGTTGTGCTCGTAAAAAAGGCTAAAAAAAAATCATGGGTTTGCGTAGACTACTCTGACCTGGATAAAGCCTATCCCAAGGATGGCTTTCCCCTCCCCAGGATCGACCAACTGGTCAATAGTACAGCCGGGAATGAACTCCTCATGTTCATGGATGCATACTTCGATCACAATCAAATAATAATGCACTCCTCGGACAAGCAGAAGACGACATTCACCACGGATAAAGGGCTTTACAACACCGAGTTATGCCCTTTGGCTTGAAGAATGCATGCGTAACCTATCAGCGACTAGTGAACAAGATGTTCACTCGTCAGATCAGCCGGACCATGGAAGTCTATGTCAACGACATGCTAGTGAAGAGCGTTAAGGAGGCCGACCACATATCAGACCTCGCCGAGACCTTCTCCATCCTACGAAAATATCAGATGAGGCTGAACCCAACCAAGTGCTTATTTGGTGTGGGCTTGGGTAAATTCCTTGGCTTTCAAGTCAGCCAGAGGGAGATTGAGGTGAATCCAGACAAGATCAAAGCTCTCCTGAACATGAGCTCTCCTCAGACCTTGAAAGAAATCCAATGCCTCACCGGGAGAGTGACCGCCCTCAGCCAGTTTGTCTCCAGGGCAACTGACAAGTGCCTCCTCTTCTTCCAGTAGCCGAAGGGTAATAAGAAGGTAGAGTGGACCTCAGACTGTGAGTAGGCGTTCTAACAGTTGAAAGAGTATCTAGGGTCACCTTCGTTGCTGTCTAACCCGGAGAAAGGGGAGCCACTGTTCCTCTACTTGGCGGTCTCAGCTTTGGCTGTGAGCTCGGCCCTTATCAGAGAATCCGAGGGGAAGCAACATCCTGTGTACTACATTAGCAAAGTAATGATCCCAGCAGAAACAAGGTATCCGAGCCTAGAGAAGCTCGCCTTGGCATTGGTAGTATCTGCTCGACGACTTCGCCCATATTTCCAAGCGCACTCTATAATCGTCCTCACCGACCAACCCCTTCGCCAGGTGCTCCAGAAACTCGAAGTGTCTGGGTGCTTGACCAAGTGGCAGTCAAGCTTGGAGAGTTCAACATTGAATATCGGCTAAGAATTTCCATCAAGGGCCTGGCTGTGGCCGATTTCATAGCACAGTTCACCGCTCAGAATAATGAAGTTAGAACATCTGACCTAGACACGCCTACCAATCTAACAGAGAACCTCATGATCATCCGAGCCAGTCCACCTGCTGAGGACGCCAAAGCGGAGACAATGGTTGCGAACTAGTGGACCCTATTCGTGGACAGGTCATTGCACTTGAAATGAGGAGGAGCAGGAATTGTCCTCATAGCACCTGACTCAACGACTGTCCAGTATGCCACAAGGCTCGGTTTTCGAGCCTCGAACAATGAAGTAGAATATGAGGCTCTACTGGCTAGACTCAGGTTGGTGATTACCTTGGGAGTCCGATCTCTTGACATCTGGTGTGATTCCCATCTCATCGTAAATCAAATATCAGCAGAATATGAGGCTAAGGAAGCCAGGATGATAGCCTATCTCGGCTAGGCTCGGAAACTCATGAGTAAGTTCGAGTGTGACATCAACTAGATACCAAGAGTCGAGAACTCTTGGGCCGACGCTTTGGCGAAGTTGGCCTCGACCACTGAAGGGAGTATTCCGAGGATTGTCCCGGTGGAATTCCTTAACAAGTTTTGCATTGATTGTCTCGACCATGGGATCACTCACCTAGTGCAGATGATGGCAAGTCAGATGGTTCTAATAGTTGAATACCTCAGGGATGACAAAGTTCTCGAGGATAAACTGGAGGCTCAATGCCTGAGGATTAGGGTGACGCAGTGTATAATCATAAGGGATACTCTGTACAAGAAAGGCTTCTCCCTACCGTACTTAAGGTGTCTGCGACCAGATGAGGCAGAGTACATGATCCGAGAAACTCACGAAGGAATCTGCAGAAATCATTCTGGTGGCCAAGCCCTGGCTCGGAAGATTGTCTGCCAAGGATACTTTTGGCCGATGATCCAAGAAGACTCCAGGGGTTTTGCTAAGAAATGCGACAAATGCCAAAGGTTTGCGGCCGTCCCTTGGCAACCGGCAGAGGAGTTGACCCCCATGAGTGGACCATGGCCATTTGCTCAGTGGGGGATCGACATCATTGGACCCCTGCCCTAGGGAAAAGGGTAGACTAAGTATGCGATTGTAGCAGTTGATTACTTCATCAAGTGGGCTGAAGCCAAGCCTGTCGCCACGTTCACCGAGCAGAAAGTAATAGACTTTGTCTGGAAGAATATTGTTTGCCAGTTCAGCATTCCGCACACCATTATGTCAGACAATGGGAAGCAGTTCGACAACAATAAATTTAGGGGTATGTGTCATAGGCTCGACATCAGGAATGCCTATTCATCACCTCGGCATCCTCAATCCAACGACCAAGTCGAACCAATGAATAAAATAATAAAGAGCCATCTCAAGACCAAGGTAGAAAAAGCAAAGGGTGCCTGGGCCGAGGAGCTCTCGTTATTGCTGTGGACGTACAAAACTACACTTCGGTTAGTGACGGGAGAAACCCCATTTTCCCTCTCTTATGACGCCAAGGCTGTTGTCCCCGTCGAGATAGGACTCCCCACTGATCGAGTGCAATCCTATTAGGAGCGAAAATGCCGAGCAGATGACGATGAGCCTTGACTTACTCGAGGAATTGAGGAACACAGCTGACTTACAGATTGCGGCTCGACATCAACAGGTTGCTCATTTCTACAACTCCAGGGTCAAGACGAGGTGGTTTCGATGGGGAGACCTCGTCCTTCGCCATGTGTTCCAGAACACGGCGGAGCCTGGAGTTAGGTCCTTGAGACTGAATTGGGAGGGACCCTATCGAGTAGTCAAATCGGTCAAGCCCGGCTCCTACCGTCTCGAGGACCTGGAAGGGCGTCCACTACTGGACCCATAGAATGCCGAGCACCTGAAGATCTACTATTCTTAAGGGAATTAATGTAAGGGTTGGCACTACTTGTGATGAATCTACGCTTTGGATAAAAGATGCATTTTTCTACATGGAATCATCCCATTATGTTCTACACGTTCTACATGGGACCTCCAACACAGGAAAAGAGGTCCCATGGATGAGCTGACCACTTAAAGAAGTAGTCGGCTTACCATCCAAGCATGCTACGAAGGACCATCTCTCATATGCTGAGATGAAACCCTTTGACGAGCTGACCCTTGAAGAAGAGGTCAGCTCGTCACTCAACAAGTATCACAAACTACAACAAACAGATCAATCAAAATATCTAAGTGTATTAATCAAAATGAAAATAAAATATGATAAACAAGATGAGGCATGAATTAGTCGGCATGAGGAGGAGGAAGATCAACATTGGAGGGCTGGTCGGCAAGAGGAGTGTCTTCGGCTTGTTCCTCTTCAGCATCCTCGGTAGTTAGAGCTTTGAGGTTGAGGTTTGGATAGAGGTCTTTGACATCATCTAGACAGGCATTGTAGCCACAGTGGTAGACCTTCTCAGCCTCGGTAGTTCTCTCTGTTGAAGACTTGAACTCCTCAACAACAGCAACGACTATCGAAGCGTCTGAGGCTTCGAACTCGGCACACTGAGCAGTCAGGGCCTTCTCGACTGCTACCTCCACCTCAGCAGTGGCATCGATCCTAGCCTACCTCAGCTCAACCGCCAGCCGGGCGTTGTCATCCTTCATAGAGCTGAGGTGGGCTTTCAGTCTCATCAGCTCGGAGTCGACCAAATCTCAGTGGGACTGGAGCTTTTTGACCTCCCCCTAGAATAACAACTACTTCACCTGGCCCTCAGCCAACAAACCCTTCAACTCCTCCCTCTCCTCGGCCGAGGTCTTGAGAAGTGCCTCCATCTCGGCCTTCTCCCTTAGGAGGGCTTCATTCTCTGCCTCCTTGCCCAGCTTCTGCAGCCTCTCCCAAGTCGACAAGAACATGGGCACCACCTGAAAAATGGATAGAATGAGAAACAACTCGTGATCAAGAACAAGATATTTTAGATACAGAAAAGGTCTTACCTTATAACGGATTGAAGCTATGTCAGTCATGAAAGCCTTGGCACAGCGGGAGAGGAGGTCAGTAATCTCCGCCTTTGGAGAATGCTTAGCCACACAGTCGGCTAAGCAGGACATGTGGTAGCTGGGAGGATACTCCCTAAATTCTGGGAGGGGAGAAGATCCAGCGGCCTTCCATTACTGCTGGCGGCCGAGGCATGAGCCTCAGCCATTGGCGCATCCCCGCCCTTGGGTGGAGAGTTAGTTCTGGTCGACCAGATAGTTGATTTCGGGAGGATTGAGCTTGATGTGCTCAGCACCCGCCATGGTCTCCCTTCTGAGCTCAAAATGGGAGGGAGCCGCGACAGTTGTTTCCCCGACCACTTCCCTTTACATCCTGGGCAGATGAGAGGGGACAATTGGGGGGATTTCGGGGGTAGGGACGAGAGTCACGGCGGGCCCGGCCTCAGCCCGAGAGGTCCCCTTCTTCCGCGCGGTGATCTTCACTCGAGGCTTGGTGTGGAGCATCTCCCTGAGAGGAGGGGGCTGCTTCCTCTTCTTGGCACCCGAAGCCTTGGCCATCCTTGCAAAACACAGCTTGGCTCAGAGTAAACTCAATCGACAGAATCTGAAGCCGCTAACGAGGCACTTACTAAGGGCAAAGAGAAGGGGGGACTATCTATAAAGGTGTGACTTATAGAGGTTCTTCGGGGTAATGAGCTCGTGCTAGACGCGCTGCTCCGCTTTTAGCACCCGAGCTTTGTCAACTTGGGCTCGGAGGGTAGAGGAGAGCTCTGGTGAGCCCTTTGTGTAAACTATAGAGGATAAAAAAACAACTCATTATACTCCAAAAATAAGTACCCAAAAGTGAAGATGTAAATTCCATTACAATATCTAACCTAGCCTAGAAAATTTTGTGGGCACTCTGTCCCAAAGACTGCTGAGCTCGGAGGCAGGCGCCTCCCATTCCCCAGAAGCCTAAAACCACTTATTCTTCCAATCTTTGTTGGAAGTCGAGAGCCTAGTGACGATGCCTTTGCCACAATTTTGCCTCGTCGAGAAGTAGTACCAGCACGTCTCTTGTGGGTCATGCTTGGCTTGGTAGAGGTACATAAACTTATCCGACGTCAGATTCTTGTTTTCGAGCTGATGCCAGATGATGAAGGTAGCAAACAGTGACCTCCAGGCATTTGGGGTGAACTGACCAGGAGCCAGCTTTAAGTGCGCCATCATTGCCCACATGAATGGATGGAGTGGGAGCTGCATCCTACACTGTAGAGCACAGGTGAAGATGATAATTTTGCCCTCGGCTGGGTTCCTAGGGGTTTCGAGCGGAGTAGGGGCTCTGATATCCATAGAGTTTGAGATTTGATACTCTGCTCGGATAGCCGTCATTTGGGATTTAACCATTGCTCGTCCACCCTCAAGCGTGATATCCGTCCTTGAAGTGGGGGCTCAGGGGATTCTCTTCTTGCCCATGCCCCAAGCAGCAGCCTTTTTGGCCTGAGGAGCTAGGGGTATAACAGTTATTTATACTGACCCCCTGACCCTAAAGTTTGTACTTTTTGGCTCGTTGTTGTCCTCGAAGGCATAGGCCTCGCGGACGTCGTCTAGACTGTTCGGCATTGGAATCTGAAGAAAGACAAAATAGAAATTAGGAAAGTAAAAAGCAGAGGACAGGGAGACTCACAAGAATTCGCTCACTCCAAAAGTCACAATGGCAGAATGATAGCTAGCAAATGATGAACCAAATGAGTGGAGCAGTGGTTCTTATACTATTCTCAGCCGAAAGGTAATCATGACTAGCAGTTATTGCTGAAGTCAGATAGCCATTGCCGAGCACCACTCCTTATGCGGCAGCGCCTTATTAGTCCGAGCAACATGTCTTCCGTGGTCGAGCCCTGGTTACAGCTAATGACAATTAATGTGGTTTGCGAAGAGCCGCCCACCTTTTTCTCGATTGTGATGCTCACGGTGGATTCTCAGGCGATTTGATCGTCTCGTTTCCTCAACCCATGACACGTGTCCTTCAACCACTTGCCAGGGAGTGAATTGCCCGTCGTAGGGAACCCGACGCCTCGATAATGAAGCTCGTTATTATGGAACCATTCCCGATGTAATGGGATAACGAGAACTACCCCGCCCACTCGTCTTCCTAGCGTGAATACACTCCCCGAGCTTGCGTTGCAAACTCAGGGAGTGGGGGGCTTTTGTTATGGGAGAATCTGAGCTGACCCCAATTGAAGTCAGCTCGGCTCAACCAAATCTTTAGATGGTTTAATCGAGCTTTGTTCAAGGTCTGCTTAGCCAAATGAGCGGCTGCATCAAATACTTCATCAGGCAAGATAACAAAACTACAAAGGTTCGACCCGCGACGGGATATGGGCTCATACTATTTAGACGAACCGATTGCTAGTGCTCGGGGCATGCCCGTATACAATTGATCGAACATGATCCGAGCCTAGACAGGGTTAGCAGTGCTCGGCTAGTCTGCCTTAACTAAGTCCGGATGAGCAATCGAGATAGTGTGGTTGAGCCAAGCTTAATCCAGTAACTCATGATGGCATTAACTATTACACCAAGATCATAAAGGAACCGACAACATCGGCGCACATGTAGTTCCCGCCTAATGGCAGAGATCGTGCCGAGAATGACGGACACGTTCACTCCAATCAAATGGTATAAATAAGGGACTCATCTACAGGAACGAGTACCCAAAATCTCTCACCCGAAGCCCACCTACACTACTTAGACCCAGATTCTTAGCCTGATTTTGGCATCAGAGGGTCCCCTGCTCTAGCTAGGGTCTCCTTTGTTTTCCTCCTGTGCAGGCTTATAGGGCTCGACACAAGTGCTCGGAGCTCGGCGAGGGTGAGCCAGATTTCTGCATCAATAACTAACATTATGAAATGATATTTTTTTTAGAAAGTTGGAAATCACTGAGCACGTTGGAAAAAATTGATATATGAACTTATGCTCTTAAGTGATTAATGAAGAACCTATTTGATTAGTTGCTCGCTTGATTTAGCTTTAGGTTTTCAAAATTTCACTCTCGCCTCTGTGGATTATACTCATTCATATTTGTTTATATAAAAGATTATTTTTCAGAAGAGGTTTGAACATTGAGAATTGAAGATTATGTCACGCATGTCTTGCTCGGGACTAACAAAATGCTGGTTTGGGGGTGTGTTAAGTGTCAAATATTGTATATTTTCCCTATTTTTATCTTGGTTTTATGAACATGATAATGCTTAATGGGTATATTTTATACAAGTTTATATTGCGAGGTGAATCTAAGAGCTTGGATTGAAAAGAATGTTAAAAACATGGATTTTGAAAAGGGTGAGCTCTCAGTCCTAGAAGGGGGGAGGGGGGTGAATAGGACTATGCCAAATTAAAAAATAATGAACTAAAATACTAAATAAAACTGAATCAATCAGAGATCTCAATTGTAATAGTATTGAGAAATTCAAACCTTGTTCAAAGGACAACCTTACACCAAAAACAAATATTTTAGGTAGGACAACCTGATTTCTTGAACGCAGTAAGGATCAAGATCGCAAACTAAAACAAGAGGCAAAGGAAGGAAGCTATCTATTACAAGTATTCACCACATGTACATGAAAAGATTATAAACATTCAATACACATCCATCACATACATCATTCACCACAAAACACCAAGAGTTATAGTGGTTCAGTGTGTACACCAACTGTTCTCAAACAGCCACACCTACTCAACTCCCAATAATCACAACCCTTGTGATATTGGCATTTGCTATAAAATAAGGTTTTCTCAGGTTCATCTTAAAACCTATACAGTTGTGTTTTCAAATGGGCTATCACAATCAAAACCCTACGCTGAGATTTTCTAGCTGATCTCAGTCAAAACCAATACAGAGATTTTCTGGCTTATCTTAAAAACTAAAAATAAATAAACAAAGAGTACTTATCTTCTTCTTGAAGATTTGATGTAGCCCGTAAAACTGCTTCGATTGATGTATAGATGTTCAATGTCCAATAAATATAATCAAGGGTTTTAGGTTCTAAACAAATTTTGAATTATATCAAACCTTAGGCTATTTGTTTGAATTCCTTAGATCTCACAAGGTAGAGTAAAAAAAAAAAAAACTCTCTTTAAAAAATCAGATTCACAAAACAGAGATCAAGGAATTACAAAACCAAATAAGCTATTAAAGGATCTAAAATTACTGGACTATATCTTGATAATGACGGGGATTTTTCTCTCCAAGTGGAGGATTTTTGTGCCTTTTCTAAATGATTTGGAATGAGAAAAGACCTCTATTTATAGGTTGAAAAATGGTTCCTTCAACTAGTCTAAGAACCAACCAAATTTTAAATTTTTTGGCGCGATCGGATAAAATCAACCTTCGACTGGTGGAGTGGCCTGCTCAACTGGTCGAGGGAGTATGAAAAAGGTTGTTAGAGTTCAAGTTGAGGTCCCCATGACTGGTCGAGCAGGTGTCCATGTGAGACCTGTATCCTAGACCGTACCATTCCGTAGGCTTCCGCGGTCTTCCCGGTCGAATTCCGGTGACCCACTATCTGTTATCAGCATTTGTGCGCGATCCTGAGTCATGTCCCATATATTAGAGTCGGCTCGAATCGAAACTTGTACCCTTACGACCGCATCGTCGCAGCAATTTCGACGTCGTGTCTCGTGCATCGAGGCGATACCCGGGTCGGGAGATGTGCGCCCACGTTCAGTTCGAGGAAAACATTGCGCGTTGCAAAGCCCAAGAGAATGTCCCATCAGTCACATCAATCAATCAAGTACCATATCATATCATGTCAAGTACAACACCATCCCCAAAGTTAACTCTCTTATAACCCATCCCTTACATGTCAAGTACACATCACCCATCACTTACTCACCCATCCCTCTCTCTCTTTACATCCCATCTTCTCTCTCTCATTTTCTCCATTTTCAAGCAAATCCTAAGCAACCCAACGTTCAAGCAAGAGAACTCCATGAGAGTAGCTTTAGTGTGGCCACTTCCTACCCTTTCATCTCCCATCTCAACCCTCCATTTTTCATCATCTTTCATCAAGATTGAAGCCAAGGAGTTCGGCGTTCCATCGGACCAAGAAGGAGGCCAATAGGTGGGTGATCCATTGATTTCAATTCTTAGGGCCCACTTGATATGGGACCCACTTGATGTATGCATTGTATAATTGAGGGGCCCATAGTGGTGGGGTCCCTCCATCTCACCATTTTTCTCTCTTTCTCTCTCTCTCTCTCTGTCTCTCTTGTATGAATGATGGAGTGTGTGTGTGTGGCCCACTATGAAGTATATATTTTATCCATGCCGTCCATCTTCGTGGGACCCACCTGATGGAAGCATTGGACGAAAGGAAGGAAAAACATAATTATCAGCTCTTTCTTGAGCTAGTGAGTCCCACACGTGGGACCCACCTGGTGAATGGATTGGCTGGTGACCGTTGTTTTATGGGCCCCACCTTATATAATGTATGTGTTTGATCCACACCATCCATCAGGGACGGTGGGATCCCACTGTGGATTGCGTCCAGCACGCTGGACTAATATCTGGTATAAGATATATATTATATATATAGATATATAATATAATATAATATATATCATGCCTGTGAGGTGGCCCCACGTGGGATGCACCAGATGTTTGTCTTTATATATATATATATATATGTATATTGTGGTGGGGCCACACCACGTGGGGACCCTGAAAAGGCCAAGCTATATGTCCTAGAGGGGGGGTGAATAGGACAATGCCAAATAAAAACTTATAACAGCGGAATAATAAAGAAAATGATAGCCAAATTAAATAATAATGCAGGAAAGAAAAACAACCTCAAAATTCAGATCTTGAGAGGTTGATACAAACGTTATTCTAAGGACAACCTTACACCAAAAACAGAGTTTATGGTAGGACAACCTTATTTCTAGAAAGGTCTTTGTATCAAGTCTCAAATCGAAGAGGAATACAAAAACAAATATGAACTGAATTGAAATAACTTGTAATTAAAGATGTATTGTTCTAGGGACAGCCATACACCATAAAAATGGCAGGGCAACCTTGCTGGAACAACTTTCAAAATGAAATTGAAAAACAAGCTTATAAAGGAATAGCAGAAAGTAAATTCTAAGCTATTACAACATTCTCACAAAGCTTGAAATAATTACAACATTCACCACCATACATACATCCCACAAAAAGAATAAAAATAATTAAAAGAATAAATCAATCAACCACAACTCAAGGGATTTATAGTGGTTTGCCTGTGTGTTCACCAACTGTTATCCAACAGCCACACAAAAAGCTACTCCACTCCTAATATCCTCACACAGGGGATATTAGCGTTCACTAAAGATAGGTTTTCCCCGGTTCACCCAAAACCCTTACAATTGTGTCTTTGTATGTGGGCTTACACAATTAAAAAAACCCCCACTTCTGAGTTTTCCTGGCTTTCCTCAGATAACCAATATAACAAGATTTTTCTGGCAAATCTTGAAAGAAACCAAAATAATAGAAAGGAATTTACAATATGTAAAATACCTGAATATCTTCTTCGTTGTAGCAGCCCGGTAGAACCAAATCAATGTAGAATGTCCAAGTTCAATGTCCAATACTTGATTACTTTGGTTCTTATTATAATATATTTTAAATTAAACCAATTAGGGATTGCCTTAATTGATTTTTATTCGAAATAAATGGAATAACAATTACTCTTTTCAAATCGGATTGAATATAACAAACAAAATCAATTAAAATAAAGCTAAGGAAAGATTATATTATATAATCACACTTAGCTTAGTTGGAGCACAAAATTATCTCTAAGTTCGACGAAGATTGGCTTGAATACTATAATTAAATCGATGATTTCCTCTGAGCGTGCATTATTTATAAGTGAAAAGATCGGTCTTCTATCTGGTCTAGAGTGCTCTACGACTAGTCGAAGCTCTAATGATATTTGAAAAATCCGGGGGATATGCTTTGACCGTTCTACGATCGGTCGTAGCCCTCCTACGATCTCGTAGGTCACCTACGATCGGTCGTAGGTTTCCTTCGACCGGTCGTAGGTCGCAAAGGTTCGCGGGACTTCGAGTCGTAGATTCTACGACCGGTCGAAGATCGACGACACTGTTCCTACGATCGGTCAAGGATTTCTGGACTAGTCGAAGGCTAACAGTTTATCCGGAATATGTAACAAACTTACGATTGGTCGAGGAATTTCTTAGATCGGTCGAAGCAAGTCTAGGACTAGTCAAAGCAGACTAAGACTGGTCGAAGAAAAGACCAATCACATGTAAAATAACATTCGGTTTATGTATCCGAAATGACCTACTTCTAAGGTCATCCTATAGTCAAACAAACCTCAATCATGAAGTATGGACATTGAAACAAGAGACCATGAAGAATGAGCCTTGAAGTCTTGATGTAGACTAAACCTTGAAGTAGCTCAATCATGAAAGTGGCTTGAGTTTCACTTGAGTCTTGAAGTTCAACTTGAGTCTTGCCTTGTACTTTCTTTTTCTTTTCGGCTTGAGTCTTGTGAGCAGTTCTTGCATTCAAGAGTCTTGTCTTGTGATCAGTTCTTTCATTCAAGATCTTGAGTCTTGTACTTGAGAGCTTTGCTTGATGTGAGCTTAGCTTGTACATGTATGTTGATCCTTGAGAGAACTTCACTTATGCAAGTTATATATAACAGAGTATAATAGTGATTTTGGCACTACAAATTTGACAACAAACAGGGATATAAACTATAGCACTTACAATCTCCCCCTTTGTCAAATTAGTGACAAAACACATAACCAAACAAAAGTAAAACAACCGGTTAATACATGCAAATCAATATTCAACATTCAACATTCAACCAGTTTCAACATTCAACAAGATCAAACATATCAACATTCAACAAGCTACTCCTCTCACAATCACATTAACATATATTCTTCTTGACACCCCACTCCCCCTGAGTAACATAACCAATGCTACTCCTCTCACAATCACATTAACAACAAACCATTCTCCCCCTTTTGTCACAAGATGACAAAGGAGAACTAAAAAAAGGAATGAGAGTAAACATGAGGAGGAAATAGAGTATAGCAAAAGAGTCATAGAGATACTCAAGATAGCATCACAGATATCCAGCATAGAATCCAACTCAAACTCAATCAAACAAGAGCAAAGTAATAAAGTTATTACATACCAAAAGTCTCATAGAAACTAGTCAGAATTAGAACTTGAAGATGGAGCAGGAATAGAAGGATCAAGTTGGTGCATGCCTTTGTTCAAGCGCCTTAGGTATTTGCGCATGTATTTGAATTGCAAATCATGAGCAACAGACATGTTCTCCAACTTAACATTAATATTCTCAACTTTATCTTCTAATGCACTCAGACGTGCATCAACATCAGATGGTACAAAATCTGGATCATTAGCAGAGTCAGAATCCAGTTCCTCAAAAATATCATCCATATTAATATCAACACCAGCTTCTTCAGGACCACCATCAACACCACCACCTTGTTCAGGAAGCAGATCCAACTTCATCTTATTAATATTTGTATTGTTGAAGATCAGATGATGGATTGGTGCTTCATCAACAGGCATATCGACTAACATATGAGTAGCCAATACAGTCATAAAGTATGCAAATGGAATGACACTATGACCAGGATGGAGTCGAAACTGAAGAATGAAATGACAGATTAAGGAAGGCAAACAAATCTGAGTACCATTTGAGATAGCATAGATACCATTTGAAGTGAAACCCTTGCTCCACGACTGGTCGTGGGTATCTACGACATACTCACGACTGGTCGTACAAACCCCAAAAAATTCAATATCTTGCAATATACACAAAAATTGAAATTTAGTCTAGCAAATATATACAATAATATACAAGAAGGCATAAATTATCAATTTAAAATGCACATGCCAAGATCAAATTTCATCTTTTTGAACCTACTTTTATCAAGAGGTTTTGTGAAAATATTAGCACGTTGATTTTCAGTAGGAATATATTCAAGAGGAATAACTTTTTCTTCTACTAATTCCCTTATATAATGAAATCTAATGTCAATGTGCTTAGTACGAGAATGCTGAATAGGATTTTTTGAAATATTTATCGCACTGGAATTATCACAATGTAATAACATAGAATCCTGTTTAATTCCATAATCACTTAGCATTCTTTGCATCCAAACAAGCTGTGTATATGCATTACCAGCTGCAATATACTCATCTTCACCTGTATAAAGATAAAAATAATTTTGTTTATTAATAAACCAGGAAACTAGACAATTTCAAATAAAAAACAACCACCACCGGTTGATTTTCTATCATCTAGATCACCAGCCCAGTCCGAGTACCCAACTAATTGGACATTGGTTTCATGAGGATACCAGAGACCAAGATTTACAGTACATGCGACATATATAATAATTTGCTTGACAGCAATCAAGTGAGATTCTTTTGGATCAGATTGATATCTTGCACAAATACCAACACTTAGAGAAATATCATGTCTACTAGCAGTTATATATAAAAAACTACCAATCATACTCTGATATAGTTTTGAGTCAATATTTTTACCATTAGAGTCTTTTGATAGTTTCATGGTAGTAATAATTGGAGTATCGAAATTCTTGCCATTCTCAAATCCAAATCTCTTGATTATATTCAAGGCATACTTAGATTGAGAAAAGAATATTCCTTGATTGTTGCTTTACTTGCAATCCAAGGAAATAAGTCAATTCCCCAACCATGCTCATTTCAAACTGTGATTTCATCAAATCTGCAAACTCAGGAGTCAAGTCAGGACAAGTTGATCCATAAATGATTTCAGCATCATAAAGCTGTACCAGTGAGATATGATCATTTTGTTTTTTAACAAACAGAGTTTTATCAATAGATCCCATTTGAAAATTATGAGTTAAAAGAAATTTCGTTAGTTTCTCATACCATGCCCTAGGTGCTTGTTTTAATCCATAAAGTGCCTTTTAAGCCGATACACATAATCAGTATTTTTGGAATCTTCAAATCCCATTGGCTGTTCAACATAGACTTCTTCATGTAAATCGCCATTTAGAAAAGCACTTTTACATCCATCCGATAGATCTTTATCTTTTTAAAACATGCAATGGATATAAATAGTCCGATAGATTCAAGACGTGCTATCGGTGCAAAGGTTTCATCGAAATCAATCCCTTCAATTTGAGTATAACCTTGTACCACCGGTCTAGCCTTGTTTCTAATTATATTTCCACATTCATCCGACTTATTTTTGAAAATCCATTTTGTTCCAATGATGTGTTTATCTTTAGGTCTTGGTACGAGATACCAAACATCATTTCTTATGAATTGGTTGAGTTCATCTTGCATCGCAACAATCCGGTTCTTCATTAGTAAGCGCTTCTTTTACGTTAGATGGTTCAATTTGGGATGTAAAACATACATAATTACATATATCCTCAAGTTGTCTACGGGTGCGAACACCGGTGAGAGGGTTTCCAAGAATTTGTGTGGTTGGATGATCTTTAACAGTCCTCAACTCAGAATCAGTTTGATTTGATGAAGTATCGGGTTTATCAATGATTAGTACTTCATCATTATCTGAATTAGAAGTTGGTGTGTTTAAATGATCATCAATGACAACATTGATGGATTCTTGAATCACACCAGTCCTTTTGTTCAGGACCCTATAAGCTCGACTGTTTAAAGAGTATCCTAGAAAAATACCTTCATCACTCTTCGTATCTAACTTTCCCAAATTTTCATGATCACGTAAAATATAGCACTTGCTGCCAAAAACTCGAAAGTATTTAACAGTAGGCTTTTTATTGAACCACAATTCGTAAGCCGTCTTATTATTATCTTTTTTGTGTAGACTCGGTTAATAATATAGCAAGCTGTGTTGCTTCAGACCAAAGATTTTTAGAGAGCTTCATGCTATTCAACATGACATTAGCCATTTCTTGAAGCACCCTATTCTTCCTTTCTACAATTCCATTTTGTTGTGGAGTTTTGGGAGCAGAGAATTCATGTAATATTCCTTGGTCGATATAGAAACTTCTCAAAATTGCTATTCTCAAATTCGGATCCATGATCACTACGAATTTTACTGATTTGAGAAGATTTTTCAGTTTGAATCCTTTTGAGAACTTTTCTTACTTCTTCAAGGGTTTCATTTATCCCTTAAGAAGACTACCCAAGTGAATCGTAAAGTCATCAACTATTACCAAGATGTACTTTTACCACCACGACTTTCCGTTATGGTAGGTCCTATCAGTCCATGTGGAGAAGTTCGAGTGGTCTTGATGTGGTATTTGAATTCACCTTTTGTGTGAGTTCTTTATTTGTTTGCCTATCCGGCACTCACCACATATTTTATCTAATTTCGAAGTTTGGGTAAACCTCTTACAAGTTCTCGTTTGCTCAATCGATATAAATTTCGATAATGTACATGTCCAAGACGTTTGTGCCATAAATCGGTCTCGTCTGTATGGACCATGTAACATGTTTGATTAGATGAGCTGGATTCACTAATAATATAGCAATTTTCAGACGTTCTACGTCCAGTTAATATTACAGAACCCTTATTATTTAATATCTCACAGCTTTGATTAGAAAACCGAACATTATGGTTATTATCACATATTTGTGATATACTAAGCAAGTTGTGCTTTAGGCCTTCAACGTATAAAACATTTTTAAACACAGGAAGATTAAAAAGTTGAACCGTACCTTGGCCTATTATCTTGCAGTTGCTACCATCACCAAATGTGACTGAACCATCAGTCATATCTTTCAGATCGGTGAATAAAGCTTTGTCACCTGTCATATGCCTGGAGCATCCACTGTCTAGGTACCACTTTGAATGACTTGTTGCTTTGAAAGCAGTGTGAGCAACCAAGCAGGTAACTTTAGGAACCCATTTCATAACTGTTTTGGGTTTAGGAACATAGTTGGTCTTCTTTTGTGTATATTTGTAGGAATGACCTATAGAGTTAGATTTTAAGAGCTCCTTGAGTAAATCAACTATCTTTTCAGCTAGTGGATTTCGATTCGGATTAAAGTTGACATGGTTATTTCTAGGTTTTTGAAAAGTTTTTGAATTTTTAGAAAAATCTTGATAAGTACTTTTCCCTTTTGAGTTTGAGGACTCTCCTTTAACAAACATAGGAGGAGTATACTTTTGTTTAGGAGGTTGATTTTTATCATAGCCCAACCCGGATCGATCGCCACATTTTCTTGATCCGGATAAAAGTTTTTCTAACTTTGGATCACCTTGGGCATATTTCCATGTGTCCTTTAAACTCAGAAGAGAAGATACTTCAGTTTTAAGTTTCTCAATTTCAGATTTTAAATCAACAATTTGAGAGTTTTTAAATTCCAAATCGTATTTTGATTTTTCAAACCAATCTGAAATTTGTGATTTTTCTAAAACAAGCGATTCAAAACAATTTTTGAGTTTAGAAAACTTTTCTTTTTGAAGTTTAAGTTTGACAATTTTACAACTTTCCTTATATAGGGCATTGTAAGCATCTTGAAGATCATCTTCATTTTCACATTCACTATTGATTTTCTTCACTTGTAGAGTCATTATCTGAAAATGTGAATTTGGCTAGAGTCATAAGAGCTTTGACCTCATTGCCCGACTTGGTTTCAGAATCTTCTGATTCAGAAGAACCTTCAGAATCAGATGATTCATCCCATGTAGCCAACATACCCTTCTTCTTGGGTTTGTCCCTTTTAGGACATCTATTTGCTAAGTGCCCATATTCTAGACAGTTGTAACATTGACTATCTTTCAAAGATTTTCGAGATTTGGGTCTAAACTTCTTTTTGTCATTTGATTTTTGAAAATCAACTCTTTTCTTGCTTTTGAAAATTTTGTAAAATTTTTAGCTAAAAGAGCCATGTCATCTTCTGAATCAGAATTTTCTTCTGAACTACATTTAGAAGATTTTAGAGTGATAGATTTACCTTTAGGAGCTTTAAAGTTTAACTCGTAGGTTTGTAGAGAACCAACTAGTTCTTCAACCCTCATATTATCCGTATCACGAAGTTCCTGGATTGCGGTTACTTTAGAATTGAACCGTTCAAGAAGTGAGCGTAATATTTTTGCACATACTTTACTTTCTGGGATTTTATCGCCAAGACCCCACATTGAGTTTACAATGTCATTCAATCTAGTGTAAAAGTCCATAAACATCTCATTTTCCTCCATATGAATTTCTTCAAATCTGGTTGTGAGGAGTTGGACTTTAGATTTTTCGACAATTGTAGTACCCTCGTGTGTCATTTCTAATATATCCCAAGCTTGCTTTGCAGATCACAAGAGATGATTCTTTTGAACTCATCCGGTGATAGTGCGTAAGTAATTGCATTTAGTGCTTTAGCATTTGCACTACTCTCACTTTTCTCAAGGGTGGTCCATTGGTAATATGGTGTGGTTTTCATAGACTTTGAACCATCAACCCCAAGAACTTCCATGATAGGAGGATTCCATTCACCACCGTGGCTTGCCACACATTTTCATCCATTGATTTGAGGAAGATCCTCATTCGGCTTTCCAATAAGCATAGTTGGAGCCATCAAAGGGTGGAGGCCTAGTGATGAAAGGCTATCAAAATTTGACATCCGAATAGCTTAAATCGTTAGCTCAGAATTAAATCCAAGAATTAAAAGGAGCTATTAGGCTCGATACCACTTGAAAAGGCCAAGCTATATGTCCTAGAGGGGGTGAATAGGACAATGCCAAATAAAAACTTATAACAATGGAATAATAAAGAAAATGATAGCCAAATTAAATAACAATGCAAGAAAGAAAAACAACCTCAAAATTCAGATCTTGAGAGGTTGATACAAACGTTATTCTAAGGACAACCTTACACCAAAAACAGAGTTTATGGTAGGACAACCTTATTTCTAGAAAGGTCTTTGTATCAAGTCTCAAATCGAAGAGGAATACAAAAACAAATATGAACTGAATTGAAATAACTTGTAATTAAAGATGTATTGTTCTAGGGACAGCCATACACCATAAAAATGGCAGGGCAACCTTGCTGGAACAACTTTCAAAATGAAATTGAAAAACAAGCTTATAAAGGAATAGCAGAAAGTAAATTCTAAGCTATTACAACATTCTCACAAAGCTTGAAATAATTACAACATTCACCACCATACATACATCCCACAAAAAGAATAAAAATAATTAAAAGAATAAATCAATCAACCACAACTCAAGGGATTTATAGTGGTTTGCCTGTGTGTTCACCAACTGTTATACAACAGCCACACAAAAAGCTACTCCACTCCTAATATCCTCACACAGGGATATTAGCGTTCACTAAAGATAGGTTTTCCCAGGTTCACCCAAAACCCTTACAATTGTGTCTTTGTATGTGGGCTTACACAATTAAAAACCCCCACTTCGAGTTTTCCTGGCTTTCCTCGGATAACCAATATAACAAGATTTTTCCGCAAATCTTGAAAGAAACCAAAATAATAGAAAGGAATTTACAATATGTAAAATACGAATATCTTCTTCGTTGTACCGGTAGAACCAAATCAAAGTAGATGATTGAATGTCCAAGTTCAATGTCCAAGACTCGATTACAATGGTTCTAATTCTAATAGATTTTAAATTAAACCAAATAGGGCTTGCCTTAATTGATTTTGATTCCAAAGAAAGGGAATAACAATTCCTCTTTTCAAATCGGATTGGAATATAAGAAACAAAATCAATTAAAATAAAGCTAAGGAAAGAAGATATTAAATAAGCACACTTAGCTTAGATGGAGCACAAAATTATCTCTCAAGTTCGACGAAGATTGGCTTGAATACTATAATTAAATCGATGATTTCTTCGAGATTCGTGCTCTATTTATAAGTGAAAAGATCGTGTCTTCGATCGTCTAGAGTGCTCTACGACTAGTCGAAGCTCTAAAAATATATTTGAAAAATCCGGCGGGATATGCTTTGACCTTCTACGATCGGTCGTAGCCCTCCTACGATCGGTCGTAGGTCACCTACGATCGGTCGTAGGTCTCCTTCGATCGGTCGTAGGTCCCGCAAAGTTCGGCCGACTTCGAGTCGTAGATTCTACGATTGGTCGAAGATCAGTCGACACTGCTCCTACGACTGGTCGAACAGATTTCTGGACTAGTCGAAGGCTAACAGATTTTATCCGTAATTTGTAACAAACTCACGACTGGTCGAGGATTTTCTTAGACTGGTCGAAGCAAGTCTAGGACTAGTCGAAGCAGACCTAAGACTAGTCGAAGAACAGATCAATCACATGTAAAATAACATTCGGTTTATGTATCCGAAATGACCTACTTCTAAGGTCATCCTATGGTCAAACAAACCTCAATCATGAAGTATGGACATTGAAACAAGAGACCATGAAGAATGAGCCTTGAAGTCTTGATGTAGACTAAACCTTGAAGTAGCTCAATCATGAAAGTGGCTTGAGTTTCAGCTTGAGTCTTGAGTTCAGCTTAAGTCTTGCCTTGTACTTTCTTTTTCTTTTCAGCTTGAGTCTTGTGAGCAGTTCTTGCATTCAAGAGTCTTGTCTTGTGATCAGTTCTTTCATTCAAGATCTTGAGTCTTGTACTTGAGAGCTTTGCTTGATGTGAGCTTAGCTTGTACATGTATGTTGATCCTTGAGAGAACTTCACTTATGCAAGTTATATATAACAGAGTATAATAGTGATTTTGGCACTACAAATTTGACAACAAATAGGGATATAAACTATAGCACTTACAGACCCACCAGAGTTTGGAGATGATGCTGATCAGACGTTTTTGATTACTTGATATCAGTCTTTGAAGTTGGACGGCTGACCGTTTGCCTTTATTCATCCATTTTGGTGGACAACAGTTGGATGGTTGGGTTCTACCCTCTAGCGGTAGCAGGTGGCTGGCCCACCAACACAATAGCCATATAGCTGTTGTCTTGACGTCACTTGTTGAGGTGGACCCCACATGCGATGTGTTTCATCTAACCGTCCATCCCTCTAACGTGATGGGCCACGTGCGTGGACCCCACCTCGATGTTCATGTTCTGGATCCACACCGCCTAGAGGTGGTGTCCACCGTGATGGGGAATGGATTGGCTAATCCCCCTTACACCAGCCTCGTGGCTGGTGGTCGGTGATCTGTGGGGCCCACCATGATGTATGTATTTCACACATTCCGTTCATCCATTTTTAAAGATGATTTTAGGGCTTTATTCCAAAAATGAGAGGGATATAAATCTCAGGTGGATCACACCACAGGAAAACCATAGTGATTGGATATCCATCATTTAAATCCTACTACGGCCCACTGTACTGTTTATTTGACATCCAATCTGTTGATTAGGTCATAAAGACCCAGATGAAGGGAAGAAACAAAGATCAGTTTGATCCAATACTTTTATGGGCCCCAAAAAGTTTTTAATGGTTAACGTTCATTCAACACTGTTTCCTATAATATGGTCCACTTGAGACTGGGATATACCTCATTTTTTGTGTACTACCATAAAATGATCTAGAAAAATAGATGGACGACATTGATGAAACACATACACCATGGTGGGGCCCACAGAGCACCGACCACCAGCCATTAGTTGGTGGTAGGGGGAGTAGCCAATCTGTTTCCACCGTGATGTATGTCTTGTCCACGCTGCCAGCAGCTGTGGACCCCACATGTATATGTGTTGCACCCACACTGCCAGCAGTTGTGGGGCATACCTGATGTATATGTTTTATCTCACCGTCCATTCACCTAGACGGTGAGATCCACCTTGTTGTATGTGCCTTATCTGCACCGTCCAATGCTTGGACAGTGCTGATTTACTGGACCATCTTTGGGTGGTGCTATGGAAGGCACCATGTGGTATTTATTTCATCCACACCATCCACAATGCTTGGATGGTGTTGTACAATGTGTGGGCGGTACTGCGGACCCACCTTGATTGCATGCATTTTAATTCACACCACCCATCTGGACAGTGTGCTGTGTGGCGTGCACCATGATGTATGTATATCCACATCATCCATTGCTGGATGTGGGCCCCACCATGTGTATCTGGGTCATCTAGACCGTCCAGATCATGGAGCCTACCTTGATGGATGTGTTTCATTCCATGTCATCCATCCCCGGGACGTGTGACCCACCAGATGTATGCATTTTATTTCCATGCTATCCATTATGATTGTATTTGGCCCTATGATGAGACCCATTAGTGTGGCCCGTGGATGTGGTCCACTCGATGTATATGAGGCCCAATGGTGTGGCCCACTCGTTGTATATGAGGCCCATATGTGCGGCCCAATGTGATGTATATATGGCACATGTTCGAGGCCCAATATGACGTATACCCGGCCTATATGATGAGGCACACCTATTTGAATATGAGGCCCATGGGCAAGGCCCATTGTGATGTATTTCTGGCCCATTTGGTAGGGCTCATTGTAATGTATTTTTGGCCCATATGTGCAGCCCATTGAGTTATATATGTGGCTCAGGAGTGAGGCCCAGTGTGATGTATAGGGGCCCAGATGGCGAGGCTCGATGTGATGTGTGAGAGGCCCATGTGATGCGGCCCACTTGATGTGTATATATGGCCCTTATGTGAGGCCACGAGCCCACTATATGTTTAGCCCTGTGTGGGCTACTCCTTGGGAGCAATGTTGGTTAAATGTCCACATTAATGGGCAATGATGGTTAAATGTCCTTATTGTGACCTTCCCTTAGGCCGATTGTCGAGGTCGATTCTGATTATCAAAGCTGATTCCGATTGTCGATACCGATTCTGATTGTCGAGGCCGGTTGTTGAGGCCAATTCCTATTCCAATTTTGATTGTTGAGGCCAATTTCGATTGTCGATTCCGATTGTCGAGGCCAATTGTTTTCGCCGATTCTAATTCCGATTATCGAGGTCGATTGTTGAGGCCGATTCCAATTCCGATTGTCGAGGCCGATTGTTGAAGTCGATTCCAATTCCGATTGTCAAGGTCGATTATCGAGGCCGATTCTGATTGTTGATACCGATTCTGATTGTCGATACCGATTCTGATTGTCGATGCCGATTTCGATTGTCATGGCCCAATGAGATGCATATGTGGCTTGTATTTGAGGCCCATTGTGATGTGCATTCGGCCCATGTTTGAGGCCCAATGTGATGTATATGCGGCTTATATTTGAGGCCCGTTGTGATGTGTATTCAGCCCGTGTTTAAGGCCTAATGTGATGTATATGAGGCCTATATGATGAGGCCCATTG
This sequence comes from Magnolia sinica, assembly GCF_029962835.1. NCBI lineage: Eukaryota > Viridiplantae > Streptophyta > Magnoliopsida > Magnoliales > Magnoliaceae > Magnolia > Magnolia sinica. Next base: position 67,747,950 of record NC_080590.1, on the reverse strand, counting down.
TGATGCATTTGAGGGCCAGGCGATGGAGTCCATTGTTATGTATGTTAGGCCCATGTGAAGGCCCATCGTGATGTGTATTAAGCTCTTGAGTGAGGCCCATGGTGTTGTATATTTGGCCCTTATATGAGGTCATGGGTCCACTATATGTTAGGCTCTTTGTGGGCCATTCCTTGGGGGCAATGTTGGTTAAATGTCCACATTATCGAGGTCGATTGTTGATACCAGTTATTGATACCGATTATGAGTATGTGATAGCATAGCATCATGATACATGCCTATACACATCATCTGCATATTTGTTATAAGATATGATTGACCATTGCATATGTCATAGTACCGGTTGTTATGAGACTCCCAGATAGGCGGAGATTATCTCACACGAGCATACGGTATGCACAGGATTAATGCATGACTGGATTGTATGACTCATGTATCTTGCATTGTGTGTTGTGATTACTGTACGCCCTAGCGACATTAGGGCCGTAGCCTCTACAGGCATATCGTAGATGCTAGATGGGACACCAAAAATCTGTTCTATATGGGGTGTTATAGATATCCCTGGGTGAAAGTCCCAGAACCCTCTTGGTTCTAGAGGTTGCTCCAACGTCTAGACTAAGTGGATGCATAAGTGCTTGAGGGCCGTATACCGTTAGGCCACATCTCCCACTGTGTCGTGGCTAGTTGAAAGGGGTACGTCCTTACCTGCCCAAGAGGAGGGGCAATGCTAGGCTGAGTCTGACCAGCTTGAGGAATGAGTCCGCTATCGATGAGCTGTACCCGATATTAGTAGGCAGATAATGAGCTCTCTTCCACTCACCTTGTTGTGCACGATGGGGCGACAATCTGGTTTAGAGTGTAATAGACCCCGGTGATTCCCCAAAGAGGAACCGTACTGATATGTGGACTTATTGAGCATGAATTGCATACTCATTCATTCATTTATTCACTATCCACTCGGGCTAATGGTGCGCAACTATTTGTTACGTGTACCTTCACATGGTCAGGATTTCGATTGGGCGCGTGACTAACCTGAGGTCAGGGTTTTACCACATTGTGTTCAGCTATCCAAACTCGGTATGGGCCAGTATGGATAGGAATCCCTTATGATGAACTCCACAGCTTGCGATACTACGTACTATCATCTCGACTTCACGCTCTAGCTTGGTCATTTCTTTCACACTGCATATTGCACATTCCGGTATGCGTGGACTCATCAGGATTTGTATATTGTATTGTATCATCGGCATCTAATATTTAACTTCTTATGTTCTTGCATCGTATAGCCTTGGTATGGTTGATTATATTTGTGGACTTGTCAGTGTTTTCGCTTACTCTGATATCGTATGATCCATGAACTTACCAGTATTTTCGATATTCTATGATTTATGGCATTGTATTGTATACTTGGCACTTATCTTGCGCATACCCTTTCACCACCCTCTAAGCTTTCTATAAGCTTATGCACGATAGATGCGTGCAGGTGGCGTTAGGTCGCAGCAGCGTTGAGCTTAAAGCATGCAACGGACTTCTAGAGCTTTGATTTTTGACATATGTATTTCCCTTTCAGCATTGTATTCAAATATTTATATTAGTGGATATGTGTTGATGATGTTGCCTTTATGATTTGGGTAAACTTGTGGTTATACTAATTACGAGTTAAATGTACATTAGAAAATCCGCCTTGTAGGATCCCAGGATTGGAATCTGGCGTTTGGACGCTGGGAGCAGAGAATGGGGTACTACGGAGACTGTCGGCACCGGATTTGGCGATCGAAAATTTTGTGAGCCCGTTTTCCGAGTTTGGGGCGTGACAGTCCACGATTGGTTGAGTAGGGTACTCGACTGGTCGAGTAACTACCAGAAAAACTCTGAATTTGAGTTTGAATCTTAGACTAGTCAAACCAAAGCCTGGACTAGTTGAACTTAGGCTTGGACTAGTCAAATTTAAGCCTAACCAAAGTATAAAAACCCATGAATAATTTGCATAAGAAAGGACCCAAGCCGAGGGTCTTTCTAAGGTCCCTTATACCTGAAATATTGGACATCGAAGATACTACTTGAATCTTCAGTAGCTTTCAGTAGATCTTCTACTTGAAGTGAGCTTAAAATAGTAGCTTGATCTTTGAACTTGAAGTAGAGGAAGATCTCAAACTTGTAGTACTATCTTCATGTCTTGCACTTTCAAACTTCAAATGATGATCTTGAAGGTGAACTTTCCATCTTGCTTCACTTGAAGATGAACTTTCCATCTTGCTTCACTTGAAGGTGAACTTTCCATCACATGAATAAGTCACACTCTAGATTGTTTTATCTCATCGAAAATTGACAACTAAGGGTGCTTTATACATCACGACACTTATAATCTCCCCCTTTGTCAAATTCGTGACAATACAAACTTAGAAAATTTAAACACACAAACTTCACACTTTACACTCTTTCACAACATCTATTCCCCCTCAATCTACTCCCCCTCAGTTTGAGCTTTGACTTGACTTGTGTAGAGTACCTGTATTAAGAAATATACATGTATCCAAAATGTACAATCCACTCACTTGCACATTGCATTTGATTTAATCATTACCATAACAAGCAGCTAAGCAAATGATTTTAATCATACTCATAACCTACTCATAACCATAATATAACAAGTCTCTCCCCCTTTCTGTCACAACTTGACAAAGGATGACAGAATCATAAATAAACGAAGCATAAATATGAATAAGAGTAAAACATGAGAGTATCATAAAGAGAGAAATCAGAAAGAGAGTGTCAGCCAAGAATAAGTCATATAATCCAAGAGAAAGTGAAAGTTAAAGTTATACATTCCAACATAAATAAAAACAAATACAAGATAGAACCAGAGGAAGAAGGAGGTGGAATGGACGGTCAATCTGATGAAGTCCCCTAGTAATGCGATGAAAATATTTTTGTATATATTTCATTGAAGATTTGTGACTTTCATTCAGATTGTCCCGTGACACTTTTAACTCACCCACCTTCTCATCAAAGTGAGACAGCTGAAAATCAGGATCCGCCTCATCATCGGTTTCCAACTCCTCAAAAATATCATCCATTGTAGTGTCTATAGGTAGAGTGTCTTCTTCTTCAACTTCTACGTCCTCCTCATCACGTTGGCCAGGTAAATACTCCAGGTGCCTCTTGTTGATGTTGGAGTTATTGAATGGAAGAATAGCTATCGGTGCCCCAGCAAGCGGAATGATCACATTACAATGAAGTGCTAATGTAGTCATCAGATAGGAAAAATATATATAACCATGGCCATGATGGAGACGGAATTGTATAATGATATAACAGATAAGAGAAAGAAGAATATGGGTATACCAAACACGACAGAATGAAGAATGCGACACATGAAATAGGTAAGTTTGGCCTTATTCCTAAACCTAGGATAGACATTGGCAATAAAGATGCGGTGAAGAACCCTGTATTTGGGAAACATCTAATTGGCACGGGGGGCATTACCTGTAAGGCCCATATCCTAGTCCGTACCATTCCGTAGACTCCTGTGATCCTCCCTGTTGAATTCTGACAAACCACGATCTATAATTGGTATTTACGCGTGACCCTAAGTCGTATCCTTTAGATCTGAGTCAACTTGACCCAAGACTTGTACCATTGCGACCGTGCCGTCGCTGCGGTTCCAACACCGCGTCTTGTGCATTGATGCGATACCCAGGCTAGGAGTTATGGGCCCGCGTTCATCTCGAAGAAAATGTCGCACATTGCAAATTTTGAGAGAATCTCTACCTAATCCATCACATCAATCAATCAATACTTGTCAAGTAAACCTCCCATCATAACCTATCCCTCTCTTACACAAGCCATCCCCAAAGTCAACCTTCATGTCACTCACACCCATCACTCACCCATCCCTTTTCATCCCATCACCTCTCTCTCTCTCTCTCTCTCACTCTCTCTCTCTTTCTCAATCCATTTCCCAAGCAACCCAAGGGAGAAAACGTCCAAGCTCTTCCCAAAGAGAGCCAAGTTGGCCGACTTCCTACCCCCTCATCTCTAATCACAACCCTTCAATCTTTATCATCCTCTGTCTAAGTTGAAGCCAAGGAGCTAAGAAAGCCATAGAACCAAGAAGATTAGCAATCGGTGGGTGTTTTGTAGGAGTAGATTTATATTTTGATGATGGGCCAAGTGGGGCCTACCGATTGATGGTATGGATCTCACTTTAGACCCTAGGTGTGGCCGATGGCCCACCATGATTCATATGATCATCCCATGATGGGGCCATTCTCCATGGACCCCATTATGATGTTTATTTTCCCCATTGTGAAAAGGTCATCTAGACCTTGCATTTTGGTGGAGAAGGGATCTCCACTATTGATTTTGATTGGTGGGCCCACATGTATTGGGACCCACTTGATGTATGTTTTGTATGGAAGGGAGGGCTCATAGTGGTGGAGCCCTCCATTGCGTCTCTCTCTCTCTCTCTCTCTCTCTCTCTCTCTCCCTATTGCGGCCCACCTTGATGAATGGATTAGATCCACACCGTCGATCTGTGGGCCATGTGTACGTGAGACCCACCTAATGCATGTTTCGTCACACCGTCCAGCATGTCTGGATGATGGGAAAACACATTTTCCAACTTGAATCAAGTGGGCCACGTGTACGTGGGACCCACTGATGTAAGTGTTTCATCCACACCATCCAGCCACGTGGACGGTGGGAATCCCACTGTGATGTATCATCCACACCGTCCAGTGGACAGGTCTGGATGCAGGGAAAGCACAAATATCAGCTTTAATCCTAAGTTGCTGATGGGCCACATGTGTGGACCCACCTTATGCACGTGCTAGATCCACACCATCTAAGGTTGGACGTGGGACCCACTTAATATATCTGTTAATTCCCATCGTCCAGAGCTTGGACGTGGGACCTATCTGGTACGTGTGGTACCTCGACAACGTCTAGCAAGGGATGGTGGGAAACCACCTGATGTATGTGTTTTATTCACCGTCTAGAATGCTGGACAGTGGGACCCACCAAATGTATATGTTTTATACCCACGCCGTCCATCTGTTTCACCTACACCATCCATTTGTTGCATCCACGCTCTCCATTTGTTTCATCCACGCTCTCCATCCATGGGACCATCGTGATGCATGTGATTGATCCACACCATCTAGCCTCTTGGACGGTGTTACCCACCTTAATGTATGTATCTTACATCCAGGCCATTCGTCTAATGCACTTGGATGCTGGAGCTTTTAAAATTAAAAAAATGTATATATATAATATAATAATATATTAATATAATATTATGGTGGGCCCCATGTGGGACCCACCAGCAATAGAAGCAAATTGGCTGGTGTATCTCACATTAGCTATATAGCTGCCGTATTGACGTCAAAAGTTCTGTGGGTCTGATCATAAGGTATGTGTTATATCCACACCGTTCACCTGACTGGACGGTGAGACCCACCCTGCATGTGTGGGGTCTCCACCGTCCAGCTGGGACGTGGACCCCACCACGATATATGCTTTGATCCACACCATCCGTCGTCCAACAACAGAACGGTGGGACCCCCCATGTTAAGTATTTTATCCACGTTGTCCACTGTCCAGCAATGGACAGTGGAGCCCACTGATCCATGTGTTTTATCCTCACCGTCCATTTGGACAGTGGGACACCACCGTGACGTATGTGCTGGATGCACACCGTACTCCTAGGGGTCACCATGATGTATATGTTTGTCCAGCACCGTCCACACATGGACGATGGGACCCACATGAGGTAAGTGTTTTATCTACATTGTCTGTTTGACGGGCCCACCTTAACGTATGTTATCCCACACCGTCCAGGGGCTAGGCCGGTGGGGCCTTGACTTGATGCACGTGTGGCATCCACACCATCTAGCGGTCTGGACGGTGGAAGCCACCGCAATGTATGTGTTTTATATCCACGCCATTTGTCCATTTTGCTGGATGTAGGCCCACCTGTTGTACACACAGGGCCCACCTACTGTATATGTAGGGCCCAACTGTGACGTGTTTGAGGCCCAATGTGATATATATGTGGCCTATGTAATGAGGCCCATTGTGATGAATATGCGGCCCATGTAATGAGGCCCATTGTGATGTATATGCGGCCTGTGTTTGGGGCCCAATGTGATGCGGTCCATGTAGTGAGGCCCATTGTGATGAATATATGACCCGTGTTTGAGGCCCAAGTGATGTATATGTAGTCCTTGTGTGAGGCCCGATGAGATGTATATGATGCCCTTATATGAGATCCAATTATGATGAGTGATTCCACCACGATGTATGTGTTATATTCACACCATTCATCCATTTCTCTAAGGTCGTGAGCCCCATGGCCTTGAGAGGCCCACCTTGATTTATGGGCTATATGCCCACTATGGGGCTGCCTTGTGAGGCCCATCATGATGTATGTGTTACATACACGATGTCGATCCATTTCCCTGATTTGTATAAGAGTTGTGGGCCCCATAGAGAGTTAGATTCAAATCCCAAGTCGATCACACACTAGGAGACAATAGTGGTTAAATGTCCACTGTTGAAATCCTCCCTAGGGCCCGTTGTTAAGCCCATTACCTTGGGAGCAATGATGGTTAAATGTCCACGTTGTAATCTCCCTAAGGCCCATTGTTAGGCCAATTCTCATCTCCGCTTATTGGGCTTACCCCATACCGTTGGGCCCCCATTGTTGATTATATTACCCACCTTCCCTTATTAGGCTATGCCAAGATGTCGGGCCCCCAATGGTTGTTAGTAGGATTATTTCTTTGATCTTGGAGTCCATCTAGGACTTATTTGGGCCCCCTAGGGCATCTAACGGGCTATACGATAGTATGGAGAAGGAACCCTTTTCGGATCCTTAGGTATTTAGGTAAGGCCGCCTAGGCCCAACCTTGATATAAGGAGAGTTTATCCTTACCATAGACGGAAGGATTCGTGCTATTAGATTTGGTAAATCCACAGTTGAGGACTGACCCTCATGTTATGGATCTATTATCCATCTATGGACCTCGCCTTGTGTAAAGGCCGGTTATCGATACCAATTATGAGTATGCGATAGTATAACATTATGATTGTATGAGGCCCTTATGTGAGGACTGATTGTGATGTATGAGTCCCATTGTGACCATGTGAGACTTATTGAGATTGTATGAGGTCCATTGTCATTATATGAGGCCCATTGTGATTATGTGAGACCCATTGTAATTGTATGAGGTTGATTGGGAAGGCCGATTATATGCGTAAGGCCCATTGTATGTGTGAGGCCCAATTGTGATGCGTGAGGCCCACCATGTGTGTGTGTGATTATGTGCACTCCACTCATTCATTTACACGGGCCATGGTCTGGCTTATACAGGCTCACCATGATGTATGTATAATCATGCTTAGTATACTTCACGATACATACCCATACGCATCATCAGCATGTTGTTATGAGGAGTGATTAAGCATAACATGTGCCATTGGGTTGATTATTTATAGGACTCCCTTAGAGGTGGAGTTGCCCCATATGAGCACGCGGTACGCACAGGTTTGATGCATGACTGGATGGTATAATTCATGCATCTCGTATTTTGTGATATGACCACCATACACCCTAGTGGCATCAGGGCCGTGGCCTCCACATGCATATCATGGATGGCCAGATGGGACACCGGAAATATTTTGAGACATGGGGTACCATAGATGTCCCTGAGTGAAATTCCTTAAACCCCCGAGGCCAGGCGATGCTCCAACATCTAGACCAAGTGGATATATATGAGCGCATGAGGGCCGTATACCAGCAGGCCATTTCTCCCACTGTGTCATAGTCGGTTATGAGAGGGGTGTGGCCTTACCCACTCGAGGCAGTAGGCAATGACTAGGCTGAGTCTGACCCAGCTTCAGGAATGGGTCTACTATCGATGAGCCAGGCCGATATTGGCAGGTAGATAGTGAGGTCTCTTCCACTTACCCAGTTATGTGCTTCATGGGGGGCATGCTGGCATAGAGTGTACTAGACCCCGGTGATGATCCCAGAGATGTACGATATTGATATATGGACTTACTGAGCAGGAGTTACATACTCAGCATTTTACTCACTCACTCATTCATTCATTCACTATCTACTCGGGCTGGTGGTGCGCAACTAGATCATATGTGTACCCTCGTAATGGTCATGATTTCGGTTGGGTACGCGATTAACCTGAGATCAGGAGTTTACCACATTATGTCCAGCTATCCAAATCAGGTATGGGCTAGTTTGGATAGAAGTCCCTTATGATGAACCCCACAGCTTGTGATACTACGTACTATTATCTCGACTTCACACTTCAGCTTGGTCATTTCATTCACACTGCACATTGCATTGCATCCTCAGCACATAACATTTGGTTTACTATGTTTTTGTATTGCATATCCTGAATAAGGTTGATGGTATTATGGACTTGCCAGGATCTGCATATTGCATTACATTCGCAGCATATGGCATTTTGGTCACTATGTTGCTGCATTTATATAGCCTAGATGAGGCTGATGGTAATCGTGGTTCGTCAGGAATTGTATATTGCATTGCATCCTCGACATCTAATATTTGGCTCTTTATGACTTCGCATTTGCATAGCCGATCTGCATTACATACTCTGATATTGTATGACTTATGAATTTGCCAGTATTTCTACTTACTCTGATATTTGTGTGCTTCGCACTTATCTTGGACACACACTTGTACCACCCTCTAAGCTTTCTATAAGCTTATGCACGGCCATTGCGTGCAGGTGACGTTAGGTCGTAATAGCATTGAGGCAGGAGCTTGTGGCAGATCACTTTGGAGATTTTGTTATTTATGTATTTCCCTGTCAGCATTGTACTTGAATATTTATATTAGTGGATATGTGGTGTCGATGTTATCGTTTGTGACTTGGTTATGCTTGTGGTTATGTTCCTTTACAAAAAAAATTTACACTAAAAATCCTCCATGTAGGATCCCAGGATTGGAATTTGGCTTATGGGTGCTGGAAGTTGAGAATGGGGTACTAAGGAGGCTGTCGGCGCCAGATTCAGCGATCGAAAATTTTGTGAGCCCGGTTTCCGAGTTTGGGGCGTGACATTACTTAAGCTCCATTCGGCATCAAACCGATATAATTTACGAGTAATTTTACGTCGTTCAGATTCAGACATTTTCTCAGCTAGTGTAGGAATACCTTCATCATTAACAGTGATGTCCAATAGTCTTGAGATGAGATGTTTATCTACAGGGAACGTCCCTTCTCTAAAATTGATAGAGAATGTAAGATTATCTAGGGATGCTTCACTGATAGATGTATACATCCCTTGAGCAATTGAGCGGTATGCCGGTCCGCCCCAATTTAAAATGTTTTCCCAACCAACAGCGGTAAGGATGAGAAGAAGATGAAATAGAGCAAAATGAACGACATTTACAGTTCGTTCTACAATGATTTCTTAATTGCGAAGATCCCGTACATACTCTGGGTCTTCCTCAGGTGGCCTTAGGGTTCTAACCCTAAGAGGAGTTGCCCTTGAAGAAGAACCACAAGAAGCTTTCTTTTAGATCGAATTCCATTGGATGATAGCAATAAAGAGAATGAAAAAAATGGAGGATGGGTTTCAAGGAGATAAGATTTTATAGTTAAAACCCTTAAAAACGGAATGGAAAACCCAAATCAACTACAAAATGTTTCAAAACAAGCATACAATAACCCAAATCTAAAAGGAAATTGAAAATGAAGCACTTACAATGATCCTATGATGATGGGTTCGACAAGTCAAGAGAGGGCCCGATGAGGAAGATGAAGTAAATGAAGAAATAAAGTGTTTTCCCCCTTTTAAGACACCCACCCGTGCTCCACGATTGGTCGAGTACGTGCTCGACAGGTCGTGACACACTAAAAAATAAATTTTATTTAAAAATTTTCAAAATTTTTGTAAAAAAAAAAAAAAACTAAAGCATGCAAAAATAACACATTTTAATTAATTTGAATTACACATACCAATATCAAGTTTTAATTTAAAAATCTATTCCTGTCAAGCGGTTTAGTCAAAATGTCAGCAAACTGATTTTCCGTTTAGATATATTCTAAAGAAATGCTTCTATCTTCAACCAATTATCAAATATAGTGATAACAAATGTCAATATGCTTCGTACGAGAATGCTGGATGGGATTTTTTGAGATATTAATTGCACTAGAGTTATCCCAATACAAGATCATTGTATCTTGTGTAATTCCGTAATCGTTTAGCATTCTTTTCATCCAAATAAGCTGGGTACAAGCATTACCAGCTGCAATGTATTCAGCCTCAGCTATAAATAACGATACCAAACTCTATTTCTTACTATGCTAGGAAACTAAACAATTCCCAACATAAAAAAATCTACCACTGGTAGACTTTCTATCTTCGATATTCCCTGCCCAGTCAGCATCTGTATATCCAGCTAGTTAAACATTTGTATCATGCAGATTGTAACACCCTGGAAATTAGGGGTCGTGCATATGCTTGACTCCCAAGTTCCCGGGTATCACTTATAAGCGATTTTACTAATTTGTGTTTAATCAGGTTTAGATGCATAGTATGGAATTACTTGAAGTATAGAGCACAACCACAACTAATCTACTGAAATAAAAGAGGATGAGTATATACAAGTTCTAAAATAATATGAATTGGTCGCACAAGGCGTTGCCCAACAAAATTATAAAAAGGTGTCCAAAAAGAATGATGAGCTGAGTCCAACACCCAGCGATCCAAGATCTATCTACTAGGCCGATGGAGAACCGCTCATGAGCTGGAAGTAAGACAGCTCGTCCTCCTCATCAAGGCTCGCGCCACCAGGCTCCTCGTACTCTGCGTCACCTGCAACTATGGGAGTCTGGTTGGTGTTTTAAAACACTGTCCCAGAGTGGGAGTGAGTGATCAACTCAGTGGGTGCTATTAGTCTTAAGTTGTAACAAACATCAATTATATTATAAATTTAATGAAAGGCAAACATTCATAAACACCTAACTAATCTTGTTAATGCAGATGCGTGATAAATGACATGATGCATGCCCTCACAACAACACTTTCTCGAGCGACTACATCTAATGATGACATATGACCAACCACCTTCATTGCGACCTCAACTGTCGAGCGCCAACCTAACTAATGCAATGCGGTCATGATCGTGTTAGCCGAGTTTTTAATTAAGTCTATTCAAACAGCAGATTGGGAAAACTAGTACACCCCTTGAGATCAATGCCTTAAACTAGTTGCGAGGCCATGGCCCCCCAACGTGTGATGCGAAGACCCTGCGATCCTTGATCCCGTCGGGTTCTCCATCCCCGACTTCAAGCACATGGGGAGTGCTGAGAGAAGGGATTGCTCGCGGTCACTATGGGGAGGCTCGTCACCCCAGCGTAGGCCGACAGCTCAGACACAGTGTCCCATTCTACCATGCCCGGCTCTCTAGTCAGTGGATCAGTTTCAATTTGGTTATCAATGGGCTTCAATGGTTGAAGGGTGTTCCAAGTTCCATACAGGTGTGGGTAAACATGGTTAACAAACATGATTGGTCAGTACGTGGGCTAGACCTTCCCAGTCTAGGTGTGTACAAGATGGATGACATTGGGTACAAATGACCCATGTAGTCTAACTACTGTCGCTCATCTGTACTCGCCTAGATCCGCCGGCCTTGTCTCAAGGCAATCCTACCAATGGGGCCACCTTCTCTCACCTCAGTTTCCTGACCAACCTAGGGATTCGATGATATTCAATAGCACTTCAACAAATTAGGAATTATCATCTTATACAAGTGATGCCATGTAATCATGCATTAAACATAAAATTTACTATACATGTAACTACTAACAACACTACAAAATAAATGTGCATGTGTGTTGTGTGAGTAGTGAGGAAACCAAGAATCTCATATATCTCATGGTACAAAAATGTACAAGGGTTAATGCATCACACATTCTATAAGGAAAACATCGTACAAGAATCAATTAAGACATGAACATGTGATCATCAAATACATAACCAATCATGAGAGAGACAACAAACATTCCATAACATTCTATGTTGATTGAGAAGATCGAAGGTGAGGTCCTTCCTAGGTTTTCTTTAGATTATCCAATATATCACCTAATCAAGCATAATCATTAAATTCATACTAAAATTGGTGCTAGGCCACTTAAGATGTAACACCCTGAAAATCGGGGGTCGAGCATAAACTCAATCCACGAGTTCCAACGCATCACTTATGCAACATAAATAATGATGATTAAATGTTTTCTGTGTTAGTGCATTAATCATGAGTGAGATTATACCAAAACAGTAATTCATACCACGGATCAATTCATATAACGCAAGGGGAAGACTGAAAATGTATATAAACGTGTATGAACCAAAAGATCACGATCGATCTCCAGAGTATGAATACATCACTGAGTCATCATATACAGGTAATAGTTCAACTACAAAAATAAACCCTGTAGCCCCATCGATCTGGATGGCCTAGGCGAAACCCCCGGAGAACTGCATATATGAGAACTTGTCCTGATCATCATAGTAATCAGGCTCCGCCTCCTGAGTTGCATCATCATCTGCAACTAAGACAGAGTCTAGTGGGTGTTCAGAACACCGTCCCAGAACATGGGAGTGAGTGATCAACTCAGTGGAACAATAAAGCAAAGGTTAACATGTTATCAATTTAGTCAAGCAGTAATGATAACACAATACAAGCAAACATCCCTAAGTACTATGATTAATGCAAGAATGTTATGAATAATGATGCATGCCCTCGCCTGCGCTCCCTCAACGACTTCATCTTACGTTCGTGCATGCAACACTACCTCAGTGCTTGACCTGCTACGCCAAACACACACGTAATGCGGTGCATAAGCGTGATTACCAAGTTCTTATTAGTCCTTTTCATACAGCAGGATTGGGAAGCTAAGGTACCTCCCTTATATCAATTCCCAAACAATGATCCATTCTAGGGTCGTCAATCCTAGTAAATCTCATACGATAGTACGGTTCTAGGTCCCTGCAAAGGGCTCGTCATCTTATCAGTGCAGGCCTAGTGTACTCTTGTTGCTATGTAAGGGCTCATCGCCTCTACGCAATCTTAGTGTACGCTCAAGGTCACTACAAAGGGCTCGTCACCTTATCAGTGTAGGCCGACAGCTCGAATACAGTGTCCTATACCACCGTATTCGGCTCACGAGTATGGGTTGCTCACTAGTCACTATGGGGAGGCTCGTCACCCCAGCGTAGGCCGACAGCTCAACCACGGTGTCCCATACCACCATGCCCAGCTTATGAGTCTTAGTGGATCGAGGTACCAAGGTTAAAGGGGTTTTCACTGGTGAGTTTGGTACCTTAGATTCAAGCAGTAGCGTCCATACATGGTGAACATATATCGGGTCAATCGGGTTACTTGACGAGCTCGACTAGTACGAGCGCACGTTGAGTTAATCGACATGAAGTGCGTAAGCACTCCGTGTGGCCTAACCACAGCCGACATCCCAAGTGCGGCTCGGATTCATCGATCACGTCCTATGTGGCGAGACAACCTCAACCACCATATCAGGACCTGTTGTCGATTGCCTGGACTATTCCGTAGTCCCAAACACATTCAATTATAACAGATACTCACACAAGCAAAGCAGAACAGTAATGGATCAACAATTCCAATCATACAAGCATGTGAGCATTTGATCGATTTCAATTTAAACATGAATTCACACATAAGCAATGTCTAAGTTAAGCAGACAAAGATTGTAAGTCGCATGGAGGAAATCATACACATCGTTAAAGCAGTTGAGAATCTCTTCTCAACGCCCATATAAAGTATAATATATTACACACTTGTTCATTCAGACATTTCTACAAACACTTAGACTACGGATTCCAACATACATGACGTATGTTGGTGATAGCACATATTAGGACAAATCCTTTCACCAAGGAGTTGTTACGCTTACAACTAGCATAAACACATGACAATTAATCATGGCAAACACATGTTCATATTTCTTACGTATATGATACTTTCTACATATACATGGAATACACTAATCTCAATATAGTTCATATATATCAGAAACGCAATACAAACATCGCATTTTGCATGTGAAATTGCACCCACATCAATAATAAACCATTAACCGACATTGAAAGCCTTGAAAACTATAACCTATACGTTTATAGTCCACACCTTTCTTCGGTAGACTTGTAACGAACTCAGTTTTAAAGCTAAGTCTTTGTCTACAGCAGATTGGCAACTTATAACATAAATTAGGTTAGCTATTTCATAACTTACACTATCTGAAACCCTAAAACGGATTAGGGTTAGGTTTTCTTACCTAAGAACAGAATGAAATTCACCGGAATAGCGATCCAGTAGCAATGAATAAGCACGGGAAGTGGCAGGGTAGAATATAAGACCCGTATCGTAGTCCGTACCATTCCGTTGGCTTCCGCGGTCCTTCTGGTCGAATTTTGGCAACCTTCGCACCGTATCCAACGTTTGCCCGTGATCCTAAATCAGGTCCCGCATACCTAAGTCGGTTCGAACCGAAACCTATACCTTAGCGACGGCGTCATCGCCGCGGTTCCAACACCGCGACTCACGCACCGACCCGATACCCAGGCTAGAAGATGTCGGTCTGCGTTTATTCTGAAAAAACGCCGCACATTACGAATCTCGAGGGAATCTCTACAACAAGTCTTATCAATCAACCATAAATGCATCCCTTATCCCAGTACAACCACCCCACTCCTTTTCCCACAAGTCAAACCTCTCTCTCCCTCACCATTCCTTCTTTAAAAAATTTCAAACTAAACCATCCCTCTTTTACCCATTTTTCAAACCACCCCATACCATCCATTCTTTTTCTTATTTTATTCCTTTATTCTATTTTCTTAAGTTCTCTCCCAAGCAACCCAAGACCCTCCATACGTCCAAGCTTCCCTCTCCCTCCCAAGTGTGGTCCACCTGCTCATCTTCCATCTACACCTTCTCATCTTCCATCTCAACCATCCAAACCCCATCAACCTCCATCAAAGTTGAAGATAAGGAGCTTAGGAGCTTAAGGGAGCAAGGAGAAGGCCTAAAGGTGAGTGATCTACCGTTGTTTTCAATTTGAAGGGCCCACTTGATGTATGTGTTGTATCAATGGAGGGGCCATAGTGGCGGGGTCCCTCCTCTCTATCACCATATCTCTCTCTCTCTCTCTCTCTCTCTCTCTCTCTCTCTCTTTCCTCTCCCTAGAATGAAGTGGGCCCCACCAAATCATGTTAAATCTACTCCATTCATCAATGGTGTGGCCCACCACATTTTAGGCGAAATCCACCGTCCATTTTTGGGATGGTGGGAAGTCTCACATGCTATAAATAATATATTATATTTATTTTATATTAATACTATATATATATACATATATGCATGGTGGTGGGCCATGTACATGTGGGACCCACCATGGTGCATGGGTTGTATCAACACTGTCTAGCGTCCAGGGACGCTAGACGTGCAGCTGTGGACGGTGTGGCTGTGATGGAGTGCGTGTACTGACATGGGCGTGCACTAGCAGCTACAAAAAAAAAAAACTTTTTAAAAGTTTGGGGTGGGCTGCTTTTGTAGGCCCCACCTTGATGCTTGTATATAATCCAAGCCGTCCATACTATTTCCCCGATCATTTTTAAGCATTGAGCCAAATTTTGGGACCAATCTGATTCTTGGACGGGCCATACCATAGGAAATAACGGTAATACCATTAAAAACCATCTTGAATCTTCTATTCGCCGAGAACACATTGCATATTGGTCTCATTTGGTCAATTAGAGGCCGTAGAATCCAGTGACTGGATTGGATTTTTTAAATGTGGGCCATATCTATGAAAAAACGCAGATTTTTTTTTTTAAAACAAACAACATACACAGCAGCGCTGCTGCTGTCAGAACGCAATAGACTCTGCCTGCACCTGGCGGGCGGACGGCCTAGCAGGCCCTCACAGCCCCAGTTGTGGGCCCTACCGTGATGCGTTTCGAACATCCACTCCATGCATTTGTTGGGACCCCACAGACCAGGTGTCCACCCCAAAGATCAGCCGTATACGGAACTCAGGTGGGCCACACCATCTAAAATCATGTGAAGACATGCCAAAAACATATAAAATCACTCGTTGGGCCTACCTGAAATTTGGATGCGACTGAAACTTGGTCTGAACCCTCAGCCTAGTGGGACACACATAATGGGTGGGCTGGATTTGAGAACCACATTCGGTGGGCTCCAGTTTTCCCAGGTCCACGTGGCCTTTTAATAGGTTAGATGCAAATAAACATCACCGTGGGCCCCCCTGACTGTGTGACCTTATAAACAGTTGGGTGGCAAATGAACATTCCAGTGGGCCCTACCCTAGTCCACGTGACCCTATTAACAGGTTGGATGGAAAATAATAGTATGGTGGGCCCCCTGGTCCACGTGACCCTATCAACAAGTTGTATGGAAAATAAACATTACAATGCGCCCAGGTTGGGTGGAAATAAACATTATTGTGGGCCCCAGGTCTGAGTGATCTTGTTAATGGGATGGATGGAAAATAAACATTATGGTAGGCCCACTTGGGACCCACTTAAGTATGTATTGTAATCCACACCCTCCATTAGTATGGGCCCCACCATGATGCATGTGTTCCATCCAAACCGTCCAATCATTTTGAAAAATATTTTAATGCCATGTGATAAGGCCCATCTTGGTATGTTTGTGGGCCATTCCTTGAGGCCCACCTTGATACATACAAGGCCCACCTTGATATATATAAGGCCCATATTATGAGGCCCATTGTGATGTATGTAAGGCCCATGTGACTAGGCCCATCTTGATGCATTTGTGGCCCGTCGTTGAGGCCCACCTTAATATATATATATATATATATATATATATATATATATATATATATATATATATATATGAGACCCATGTATGAGGCCCATTTGATGTACTGGAGGCCCATGGGTCAAGGCCCAATAGGACGTATACAAGGCCCATTGCAATGTGTGATTCATGGCAGGCCGTGCCTTGGGAGCAATGTTGGTTTGATGTCCACATTGTAAGGATAATGTTGGTTAAATGTCCGCATTACGACTCTCCCTAAGGCCCATTAATAGGCCCATACCTATAATATGCAGGCCGTCTAGGCCCATATTCGTTTTGATCAGAACCCATCACCACATAACATGTTTAGTATAGATCCATGATTCATGATCATACGCATCATATGTATGCCTGTTATAAGAAGTGACTGATCATAGCATATGCCTTCGGGCGGATTGTTTATGGGCTCCCTGATAGGCGGAGTTGCCCTACATAAGCGCGCGGCGCGTGCAGGATTGTTGCATGTTTGGTAGAGTGATTCATGCACTTGCATTTATGTGATCATTGTATGCCCTAGCGACATCAGGGCCAAAGCCTCCACAAATAAATCGTGGGTAGCTGGATTGGATACCGAAAATGTTTGGTTCTAGCATACGGGCGCCATAAATGTCCCTAGGTGAAAATCTCTAAACCCGATGGTACCAGAGGATGACTCCAACGTCGAGACCGAGTGGATATATGAGCGCACGAGGGCCGAATACCAGGAGGCCGCGTCTCCAACTATGTCGTGGTCAGTTGGAAAGGGGTGTGGCCTTACTCGCTCGAGGGTAGGGGCAATACTAGGCTGAGTTTGACCAGCTCGCGAATGGGTCTGCTATCGACGTGCCGAATAGGTATTGGCAGACTATTGGCCAGGCGAATAGTGAGGTTTCTTACGCTCACTTGGATTGTGGGGCTTGGAGAGTGACAGTGCCATTTGGAGTGTATTGAACCCCGGTGATTATCCAGAATGCGAACTGTACTGATATATGATGAGGATTAGCATGCTTGAGTTGCATCTCGCATCACATGGCCGTGTTATGGCCGATAACATTCTTATCTTGCACTGCATAGCCTTGGTACGGCTAATTGCATTCATGTACTCACCAGCATGATTCCGCATTACTCTGACCTTGCATTCTGAGCACGCTTATATTATGCACACACTTACACCACCCTCTAGGCTTTCTATAAGCTTATGCACGATTGATGCATGCAGGTGACTCTAGGACGCAGTCGCAGCCATAGTCTCGCTGTAGTTAGAGCGTGCAGCCGAGTTTCTGGAGTTTTGTTACTTTCGTTACATTGTATTTTCCTTTCAGACGCACTGTATTTAAAGGTTTTTGATCATAGTGGATTTTATGATGGTGTTCATGTGGTTATTGTTCGTGAGTTATGCTTTTGGTTATGCTCATTATGAATCAGACTAATGATTATAAATCCTCCTTGTAGTATCCCAGGATCGGAACCTGGTAAATGGGTGCCGGGAACCGAGAATGGGGTTCTACGGAGGCTGTCGGCGCCGGATTCGGCGATCGAAAATTTTGTGAGCCCGGTTTCCGAGTTCGGGGTGTGACATAGAAAACCAGGAATCTTCTCCAAGTTCTCTCTCACTTTCTCTCTCTTTAATCTCTTCTCTCTCCTAGGGTTTTTTCTCAAATTCGTATGGAGTGAATGAGAGAGGGTTTAAGGTCCTTTTATAGGCCCAGGTTTGATGGGAATGGCCCCAGGGCCAAGGTATACTTAGGTTATATCCAAATATGGGTCGTTCCGGTCCAACGGAGCACTTCTGGTGGCCCCTTTTCTACGTGCGGTCGAACTTAAGCTCCCTGACCATGGATCTAGGTCAGGCTGAGTTTTTGTTCCTATCGGATTTACAAATTAGCCGTGGCGGACCAGTTTCAGTTCAGCGGTCACGTTCACTCGATCAGTGCCACAAGTACATCGACATGTGTGGGATATTTCTCCTGATCCGAGGATATATTTGGGTCAGATTCTGACGGTCTGAATCCTTATATTTGGCCCATAAGCGACACGACTCAGATTACTTAAATTTGGATTTTATTCTTAAATATTTCACGTTTCTCACCCTCTACGCTCCGGGCTCAAGTTGTGTATTTCTAGACACATGACTTGAGTTCCGAGGGGGTTGTCAAGTCCAGTAATGTGGTCATAACTGTATAGCTTCGGGGTAATCGGACTTTCAATGTGCGGTCCAAGTCCGATACAGAGTTTCGGTGTGCTCCTGAGAGCAACCGGGTTTAAGGATGGATTATAGATTTCAGGGTAATGTAGCGTCAAAGATTCTGCACGTTTTGGGTCTTGCAAATCATATTTAAAGTGATTAGTGCTAATTTCATAAGCACTCTAGTTTAACACTTGCTAATATTAACCTAATTTTCTAAAGGTTTTGATCCTGGGTAATTTCTGCCTAAGGTGGTACTCGGGTCCTTATACAGATTTTTTCGAGATGTTATAACCTACCCCTCTTAAAGAAAAATTTCTTCCTCGAAATTAGTACCTTCTCGTACTCCTCGAGAATCTGAGGGTATTTCTTTCGAACCTTGGCTTCCGTCTCCCAAGTAGCCTCTTCTTCTGTGTGATGCGTCCACAACACTTTCACAAGTGGAATGACCTTACTACGCAATACCTGCTCCTTCCTGTCTAGGATACGCGTCGGTCGCAGTACATATTGAGCGTCCTCGCTCAACTGTACCTGCTCCCATATGATAATGTGGGAAGGATCGGGAACGTATTTCTTCAGCATAGATACATGAAATACGTTATGCACACCCGCAAGTGGAGTGGGCAAAGCAAGGCGATACGCTACCGCACCCACTCGATCAAGTATCTGGAAAGGGCCAATGAATCGAGGCGTAAGCTTCCCCTTCTTACCAAACTGAAGAACTCCCTTCATAGGAAAAACTCTGAGAAATACATAGTCTCCGACCTCGAACTCTAATGGTCGCCGACTCATATCGGCGTAGATCTTCTGTCTGCTCTGCGCTGTCAGCAGTCGGCGCCTGATAATGTCGATCTTCTCTGAGGTCGCCTGAACTAACTCTGGGCCAATCAAACTTTTCTCGTCAATCTCTACTCAGTAATGCGGCGCTCTGCACGGGCGCCCATATAGTGCATCGTAAGGAGTCATGCCAATACTCGCCTGGAAGCTGTTATTATAGGCAAACTCTGCATAGGGAAGACAATCGTCCCAACTGTCCTTGAAATCCAGTACATAGGCCTGCAACATATCTTCTAGAATCTGATTCACCCGTTCCGTCTGCCCGTCAGTCTGTGGGTGGAACGCGATACTGAACTTCAACTTTACACCCATCACTTTCTAGATACGAGTCCAGAAGATAGATGTGAATCGCGTGTCTCGGTCCGACACGACCTCCAAGGGAACTCCATGCAGACGTACAATCTCCTTGATGTACAACCTAGCCAACTCGGCTGTAGAGTTCGAAACTCTGATAGGGAGGAAGTGAGCCGATTTCGTCAATCAGTCCACGATCACCCAAATGGAATCATAACCCTTCCTCGTCTTTGGCAGACCTGAAATGAAATCCATAGAGATGAAGTCCCACTTCCATTCTGCTATGGGCATGGGCTGAAGCAAACCAAGAGGTCGGCGATGCTCTGCCTTGACCTGCTGGCACGTGAGGCAACGGGACACGTAATCTGCTATGTGAGCTTTCATATTGTCCCACCAGTATGACCTCTTCATGTCGCGATACATCTTCGTGCTACCTGGATGCATAGCCATCCTAGAATCGTGAGCGGCCTCAAGAATTTCCTTCCTCAAGTCAGGGAGGTTCGGGACGCATAGGCGGCCACGGTAATGTAAGCCCCCATCCGTTCCAACTATCCATTCTGAGTCCTCATCGCTGCTAGCCTACTCTCTTATCTTCGCCAACAGCTCATCATCTGTCTGAGCCGCGATAATCCTGTCATCACTGAGGGGCTGTAGTCGAATATGTGCGATGCCCTCATACGGCTCCTCCACCATGAGTTTCTGCTCAAACTCTCGCATAAACTCTACCATGTCCCACTCTGCTACCATCAACGGAGCCGCAAATGCCAATGCCTTCTTGCGGCTCAGTGCGTCTGCCACAAAGTTGGCCTTACCGGGATGGTAAGAAACCTTGAACTTGAAGTCCTTCAAGGTCTCCATCCATCGCCGCTGCCTCATATTCAGGTCCCGCTGAGTGAATATGTATCTGAGGCTCTTGTGGTCGTAAAAGAGCTCGAACTCCTCTTCGTAGAGGTAATGCCTCCAGATCTTCAAGGTAAAGATAACGACAGCTAATTCTAAGTCATGCGTAGGGTAGTTTTCCTCGTGTTTCCTCAACTGTCGCGACAGGTAGGCAATAACCCTGTCCTTCAGCATCAAAACACCGCCCAAACCGACGTGAGACATGTCCGTGTATATCGTATACTTGACCCCTTGCTCTGACAATACTAGCACAAGGGCGGACGTCAACTTGTCCTTTAGCTCCTGAAAAGCTGCTTCTGCCTTTTCATTCCAGGCGAACTTCAGATCCTTCCATGTCAACTGAGACAAAGGTCTAGCTATCTTCGAGAAATCCTGAATAAATCGACAATAGTAACCTGCCAGGCCAAAGAAACTCCTCACCTCAGTAACCGAACCGGGCTGCTTCCAGTCCTGAACTGTGGCTACCTTAGTAAGGTTCATAACTATCCCTTCTCTGGACACCACATGTCATAGAAACATGACTTCCTCTTTTCAGAAGTCGCACTTCTTATACTGGGCGAACAACTGGTTCTTCCTTAGAGTATCTAAGACTGCTTACAGGTGTTCTTCGTGCTCTTCCCGACTCCTGGAGTATATAAGGATGTCATCAATAAACATGATGACAAATCGGAAAAGGAATGACCGAAATACCCTGTTCATCAAGTCCATGAACACGGCTGGTGCGTTCGTAAGGCTGAACGACATTATAAGAAACTCATAGTGTCCAAAATTGGTCCTGAAAGCCGTCTTCTACAGGTCGTCATCCCTGACGTGCAACTGGTGATACCCCGACTGCAAGTCAATCTTCGAGAAATACCTTACCCCCTTCAACTGATCGAACAGATCGTCTATCCTAGGCAAGGGATACTTGTTCTTTACCGTCACTTGGTTCAACCTGCGATAATCAATACACAATTGCAGTGAACCATCCTTCTTCTTTACAAACAATACAGGTGCTCCCCATGGAGACACATTGGGTCATATAAAACCAGCATCTAACAGATCGTCGATCTGTTTCCTCAGTTCCTTCATCTCACATGGAGCCATACGATACGTCGGAAGTGAAATGGGCGTCGCACCAAGCACTAAATTAATGGTGAAATCAATTTCGCGCTAAGGAGGTAGTCCATGTATCTTCCTGAACACGTCTGAGAACTTTTAGACCACAGGAGTATCCTCAAGCGCTGGACCATGAGTGTCCTCTAGCATGGAAGCATAACAATCAATGCGATAGGGCCAACTGACCTGCACTAGAAAAGTAAAGGTCATGCCCTCTGGTCCATAAACTGTCACCACTCTACAATCGCAGTCGATCTCTGCCTTCATCTCGGTGAGCTAATCCATACCGAGAATGACATCATACTGATGTAATGGGGTGACAATCAAGTCAAGGAGCGTTATCCCACTCCCTACATCTATCGAACACCCCTTACATATCCTGGTAGCATCCGAGAAAGTCCCTATGGTAGTAAGGATTCTCACCCCAACCATAGGGCTAGTTTCTAACCCTAGCCGCTTGACTGTTGCGCAGGATATGATAGAGACAGTGGACTTGGTGTCCACTAATAAAAAGATTGGAGCACCTTGGATATGTGTTGTAACATCAAAAGCCATAGGTGGCGTAGGTGCTGCCTCTGGCGCTTCAGTTGTAAGCGAGTGTACTCGAGCCTGTTGAAAATGGTTAGGCTGAGGTACCATAGGCCATTGAGGCGGCCTAGATCGAGGTGCAGGGAGCCTAAAAGAAGGATGTGCAGGTGCTATCTATAAAGGCGAAGCCGATAGAGCCTGAGGGTGAGGGCGGTCGATTCTCTGTGGCGGCGAAAACCCACTATCTCTCATGCATGCAAAACAGCTCTCCACCGCATGACCTGGCCTGCCACAATATATACACGTCACTCTAGGTCGCCTCATCAGAACTGGTGGCGCTGAGATCCTGGGAGGAGAGTCGGTACGGGATCTCTTGCCAAGGAATGGTCTGCTCGGCAAATCTGGTCATGGTGTAGGGACCATAGGTCCACGAGAACGTGACAGTCGATCCCCATCCTGCTCCACTCACATAGACATGTGTACTAGCTCAGCATAGGAGGGTATGCTAGCATAGCACATCTTCGAGCGAATATTAGGTCGCAAGCCCTCTGAAAAATGCCGCATCCTCATCTGCGCGTCAGCAAGTACTGTAGGGACGTACCTGCCCAAACCTGTAAACTGGTGCTCGTACTCTGTCACTGACATGACTCCCTGTCTGAGGTGCAAGAACTCATTCTCCTTCTCGTGCCGGTACGTCTAGGGGTAATACTTCTCATGAAAGTGGAACTCAAAAGCTGCCCACGTCCATACATAGTCAACTGCAATGGTCTGCAGGACACTATCTCACCACAAGCTGGCCTCCTTTTCAAACATAAAGGTGGTCAACTCAACCTGATCCGGCTCTGTACAATGTAGCATCCTCAGCATCTTAGAGATGCGGTCTAGCCAATATTCGGCCTCCTCGGGTCTGTAAGAATCCGCAAATGTAGGAGGCTGCAAGCGCTGGAATCGCTCGAGAAGGCCACTCATACCTAAATTCCCCATAGGGTATATAACAGGTGCAGGTGAAGGCACACCCTCATCTTGAGTAGAAGGCCCTATAGTCCCAGAAGGGCGTACAGATGGTGAAGGTGGAGTCGCACTTCCACCTTGAGCTAGGGCCCATGCAATCGTGGTCAAAAGCTGCTGGTGCTGCTGGTGCATTATCATCATTAACTGCTCCAACCTATCACTGGGTGGGGCCATTTGAGGCTCATGCTGTGTCGAAGAAGATGCACGGTTTTGATCACGAATCAGTGGTGTGTAAGGTGGCAGCCCAACTGTAGGACCAGTAGAAGGCCGAGGCTCAGGCATAGTCTCACGAACTGGGCCCAAACCAGGGTCCGTACGACCATCACTCTGGGGGGTGGCTGGTCCATCGAATCAATAAGTGTGAGGCGTGCCGTGCTCCACGTGACCTTAGGTGGCATTCCCTATATGAAAATAGGGTTCACTTACGTAAGAGGTAGCATAGCAATACACAATCCTTTAAGCAATCCACACAACTTCTTAACAAAAAGAGACCGCATGCTTTTCATTTTCCAAAATTGTCACAACACATAAAATACATGAATCATGACAGTAAATGCATGAAAGCTATTACAAAGTAAGACTACCAACGTAAAGCAACAACCAACGACAAACACACTATCTACCCATGATGCTACTAAGCTCTTGACCATGAAAACATAAACATTCTAAGACAACAAAGAAACAACTACGGGGTAACGACGTGGATGACTAGGCATCCGAGTCTGGCGATGGAGGAGGTGCACCCTTATCCTGTAGGCAGCACATGATGGACTTCAAAGTGCTAGTCACCTTCTTAAACTTATGTTTCACGAGGCCTCGTAGGTCCATTATATCCTGTCGTAGGATAGCCTGACCTTCTTCCAATTGAGCTAAGCGAGCTTGAACAGTGCCATGCTCCGGTTCCACAGGAGGGGAGTCCTCATCCGTATCCTGGGCCTCCTCTTCTTCCTCGCTCTGCTCTTCTTCTATTTCAGCTCCCTCTTCTTCCTCACTCTCTTCCTCTTCGCTCTCTGTCTCATCCTCACTTTCTTCAAGTTGGGCTTGTCGTTGCCGCAGCCCGATACCCATCTGATTGAGAGTCACTTCATTGATGTAATGGATCGGCACCGGCTTTTTCACCCCAAGTCTGTAGCCAAACCCATGTGCAATATTGTATATGAGTCAGCCGAATGGGAGCGAATCTGTCCTTCTGTTAGAGCGTGCGATGAGAACTATTTGTCGCAAAACATACGTGGGCACACACAGCTTCTCTCCCTGCCCCACTTGATATAGGAAATCTACCATCAGGCGCGTGCACTCGCTGCGGTTGCTCCACCTGGGGTAAACGTTGAACGTGAAGCTATGGTGAAGCAGATGGAAGTCGCTAGACATATGGGTCGCTAGAAGACTATTGTTGGATTGCCACTGAACCAGTTAGCCACAAAGGGCCCGTGTGCGGCGATCTCTTTCATGTACACTCCTCAAATTCTTCTCAGTTGTATGTACCTCACCAAGAGGCACATTCATAAGCCGAGATACCAAACCAACGTCGATGGTGGCTTCCCGATTTCTTTCACAAGGGATCTTGAACTGCGAGGGCTCCAGCATAGGCTCTCGAATGGGGGCATAAAAAGCTCGGACAGTGCTCACATTAGCGCGGTACTCGCCTTCAAATAGCGGACCCCACCCAGCCTCTTCCAGGTGCTCGAGCAAGAGGTATTCCCCAAATAGCCTTGCATCCACATGAGCTTCAAAAAGGACCCTACGGCCCTCATAAACTCCATGCAACAGCTCCGCCAATAGTGTCCTTTCGATGGGAGCCTGGGGATCAAGATCCCGTTTAGTTTGGAACTCCCGATTGACGCTCGAACTTGCGACGACACCTCTCGGTTTCCTCGAACGAGTAGGGTGACTAGACCCCACTTCTTTCACAGGAGCTCTTTTCTTTCCCATGAGAGAAAGAAGGTAGAAAAGAGAGAAAATAGTCATCACAAGCTCAAAAAGAGCCATTGAGATGGAAGGAAAAGTGGGAATAAGATGGATTACGGGATCACAAGATCGTTGAAGCACACAATGGTATTTGTGTGTTCCAAAAAGAGAAGGAATGAAGAAAGTTTGAAGGAATAGGGAAGATGAGAAGGGGAATTGTTGGGTTTTGGAATCTTGAGCTACAAAAAGGGGATGTGTAGGCTCAAATGAAAGGGAAATAAAGAGGGAAAATGATGGAATCAAGTAGGTTAGTGAGCTTACATGAATTTGAGACTCAAATGGAGGGTTTAAGAGCTCAAATGAGAGTATGGGAAGGGATTGGCAGTGGTGGTAGAGGGTTTTTTAAGGGGTGGTGCAAGGGTTGCACGAAAATGAGAAAGGGAGTGCTTGAAGGAGGGATTTGAGTGAAAAATCTGAAATTTTTGGAGGAAAGGAAAGCTTGGAGTGGTGGTTTATAAAGGAGAGGTGGTGTAGGAGGGTTTATAATGGACCCCCCTACGTACATGAGCCCCACAACAGCTTGGAATGATCGGCTCGGGCTGGCCCGCCGGCTGGGCAGTTTGGCGGTGAGGCCTCGCCAAATCGGCGAGGCCCTCACCGACCACTGGAGCTTTTGGTGAGGGCTTGCCCTTTGGGTGAGGTCCTCCTACCCCCTGGGACCCAAAAAGGTGTGGGTCCCACCCTCGGTCCCCCTAAAAGTGTGTCGTTTGGCCCCTCTCTCCATTTCGACTCGTTTCGAGTCATTTTATGTAATTTCTAGTGTAACTATGCATTTTCTGACTGTTGAAGGCTGGGATTGGGTAAATCATAGTCTAAAATCATTGATTGATGGTCTAGGGATGATCCGGGGTTGACTCATGCGATCACGGATGTGTATAGACCCGATCTCGGCGATCATTTTCGGTAAACTTTGCCAATTGGCGAAATCAGGAAACCTAAACTTATTTCTACATTTCCCTTGCACCCAAATATGTCTAAATGCGTCAGCGTACGTCGTGTGACCATAACCTAGGTCTGGTTTAATCCAAATCATGCTCTGATACCAACTTGTAACACCCTGAAAATCAGGAGTCGAGCATAAACTCAATCCACGAGTTCCAAAGCATCACTTATGCAACATAAATAATGATGATTAAATGTTGTCTGTGTTAGTGCATTAATCATGAGTGGGATTATACCAAAACAGTAATTCATACCCCAGATCAATTCATATAACGCAAGCGAAAGACTGAAAAATGTATATAAACGTGTATGAACCAAAAGATCACGATCGATCTCCAGAGTATGAATACATCACTAAGTCATCATATACAGGTAATAGTTCAAAATAGTTCAACTACAAAAATAAACCCTGTAGCCCGGTCAATCCGGATGACCTAGGCGAAACCCCTGGAGAACTGCATATATGAGAACTCGTCCTGATCATTATAGTAATAAGGCTTCGCCTCCTGAGTCGCATCATCATCTGCAACTAAGACAGAGTTTGGTGGGTGTTCAGAACACCATCCCAGAACGTGGGAGTGAGTGATCAACTCAGTGGAATAATAAAGCAAAGGTTAACATGTTATCAATTCAGTCAAGCAGTAATGATAACGCAATACAAGCAAACATCCCTAAGTACTATGATTAATGTAAGAATGTTATGAATAATGAAGCATGCCCTCGCCTGCTCTCCCTCAGCGACTTCATCTTACGTTCGCACATGCAACACTGCCTCAGTGCTTGACCTGCTACGCCAAACGCACATATAATGTGGTGCATGAGTGTGATTACCAAGTTCTTATTAGTCCTTTTCATACAGCAGGATTGGGAAGCTAAGGTACCTCCCTTATATCAATTCCCAAACAATGATCCATTCTAGGGTCGTCAATCCTAGTAAATCTCATACGATAGTACGGTTCTAGGTCCCTGCAAAGGGCTCGTCACCTTATCAGTGCAGGCCTAGTGTACTCTTGTTGCTACGTAAGGGCTCATCGCCTCTACGTAGTTTTACTGTACGCTCGAGGTCTCTACAAAGGGCTCGTCACCTTATCAATGTAGGCCGACAGCTCGAATACAGTGTCCCATACCACTGTATTCGGCTCACGAGTTTGGGTTGCTCACTGGTCACTATGGGGAGGCTCGTCACCCCAGCGTAGGCCGACAGCTCGACCACGGTGTCCCATACCACTATGCCCGGCTTATAAGTCTTAGCAGATCGAGGTACCAAGGTTAAAGGAATTTTCACTGGTGAGTTTGGTACCTTAGATTCAAGCAGTAGCGTCCATACATGGTGAACATATATCGGGTCAATCGGGTTACTTGACGAGCTCGACTAGTACGAGCACGAGTTGAGTTAATCGACATGAAGTGCGTAAGCACTCCATGTGGCCTAACCACTGCCGACATCCCAAGTACGGCTCGGATTCATCGATCACGTCCTATGTGGCAAGACAACCTCAGCCACCATATCAGGACCTATTGCCGATTGCCTGGACAATTTCGTAGTCCCAAACACATTTAATTATAACAGATACTCACACAAGCAAAGCAGAATAGTAACGGATCAACAATTCCAATCATACAAGCATGTGAGCATTTGATGGATTTCAATTTAAACATGAATTCACACATAAGCAATGTCTAAGTTAAGCAGACAAAGATTGTAAATTGCATGGAGGAAATCATTCACATCGTTAAAGCAGTTGAGAATCTCTTCTCAATGCCCATATAAAGTACAATATATTACACACTTGTTCATTCAGACATTTCTACAAACACTTAGACTACGTATTCCAACATACATGACGTATGTTGGTGATAGCACATATTAGGACAAATCCTTTCGCCAAGGAGTTGTTACACTTACAACTAACACAAACACAGGACAATTAATCATGGCAAACACATGTTCATATTTCATACGTAAACTATACTTTCTACATATACATGGAATACACTAATCTCAATATAGTTCATATATATCAGAAACGCAATACAAACATCGCATTTTGCATGTGAAATTGCACCCACATCAATAATAAACCATTAACCGACATTGAAAGCCTTGAAAACTATAACCTATATGTTTATAGTCCGCACCTTTCGCCAGTAGACTTGTAACGAACTCAATTTTAAAGCTAAGTCTTTGTCTACGGCAGATTGACAACCTATAGCATATATTAGGTTAGCTATTTCATAAATTACACTATCTGAAACCCTAAAACGGATTAGGGTTAGGTTTTCTTACCTAAGAACGGAATGGAATTTGCCGGAATAGCGATCCAGTAGCGATGAATAAGCAGGGGAAGTGGCAGGGTAGAATACCAGGAATCTTCTCCAAGTTCTCTCTCACTTTCTCTCTCTTTACTCTCTTCTCTCTCATAGGGTTTTTTCTCAAATTCGTATGGAGTGAATGAGAGAGGGTTTAAGGTCCTTATATAGGCCCAGGTTTGATGGGAATGACCCCCAGGGCCAAGGTATACTTAGTTATATCCAAATATGGGTCGTTCCGGTCTAACGGAGCACTTCTAGTAGCCCCTTTTCCATGTGCGGTCGGACTTAAGCTCCCTGACCATGGATCTAGGTCAGTTTGAGTTTTCATTTCGATCGGATTTACAAATCAGCCGTGGCGGACTAATTTCAGTTTAGCGGTCACGGTCACTCGATCAGGGCCACAAGTACATCGACATGTGTGAGACATTTCTCCTGATCCGAGGGTTTATTTGGGTCAGATTCTGACGATCTGAATCCTTATATTTGGCCCACAAGTGACATAACTCAGATTACTTAAATTTGGATTTTGTTCTTAAATATTTTCACGTTTCTCACCCTCTTCGCTCTGGGCTCAAGTTGTGCATTTCTAGATACAGTTAGGACTTGAGTTCCGAGGGCGTTGTCAAGTCCAGTAATGCGGTCATAACTGTATAGTTTCGGGGTAATCGGACTTTTGACGTGCAGCCCAAGTCCGATACGGAGTTTCGGTGTGCTCCCGAGAGCAACTGGATTTAAGGATGGATTCTAGATTTCAGGGTAATGTAGCGTCAAAGATTCTGCACGTTTTGGGTCTGTAGATCATATTTAAAGTGATTAGTGCTAATTTCATAAGCACTCTAGTTTAGCACTTGCTAATATTAACATAAGTTTCTAAAGGTTTTGATCCTGGGTAATTTCTACCTGAGGTGGTACTCGGGTCCTTGTACGGATTTTTCCAAGACATTACATAAGATTAATAGTCCGCACCTATGGATCATTGAGTTCTTGAGAAACGACCTAGGAGTGCTCGGATTTGGGGTCGATTGGCCGGAATCCCTAAGGCAAAGCATTGCATGTTAGAATCTCATGCAAATCCTCCCTCAACATAAAGGGTTTCCAAGAAGATGAGAGATTTACCTACCTAATCGGCGGAGAGGGATTTTTCCGGTTGTAGATGAGGAATTTTCTTGAGGGAGAGGTAGGGGTTTGTAAGATGGAACTCCCTTGGGCCCCACTTCGATCTATGGTCCACCTTCTCTCTTACCTTCACTCTTTTTCTTCTCTCTTTACTCTCTTTGCTCTCTCTTTACTCTCTTAGTTGTGGGTGTAATGGTGGGAGTTATGAGAGAAGGAGCCTTAGGGCTTTATTCTTTAGACTTGGGCCCATTGGCCTTAAGTTCAACAAATTCCCTCAATGGCCCTCTAGGATCCCCTTTTTTCTTTGGGGTGGCCCTTTTGCACTCTAGGCCACCAAATTTTGTGTTTAGGTGTCTCATGGCCCGATGAGGGGCCATGCAAAATTTGAAGATGATCGGATGCGGGGTTTCATCGTATGGCTCCGATCTTTAAATGGCCTTATGAGGTCCATTCTGGTGTTGGGGTGGTTCTGACAGCCCCCTGGCTATGAAATTTATAGGATAGGTACTCCATGGCCCAATGATGGGCTGTGTAAAATCTGGGAGAGATCAGACTTGGGGTTTAATTGTACGGGTCTGATTTGCGATCAATGGTCACCGTTCCACGATCGGGTCCCAGATTTTGTGGACGGGCGTAGAAAAATACTCTAGGCTCTCACTATAAATGTAGAAGAGATTCAATGGTTGCAAAGCTTGGTATCTCAGTTTTAATTAAAAGGTGTTAGATTTCAATTCTGACCTTTAGTGAGTTGCGTCTAGCAAGTGCTGCTGGGACGGCGTGGATAATTTATTTTTGGGTGTCTACTAAGTCTATGGTCCGCGATGGACCACAAGCCCAGTGAGATCTGCGGTTCCTTAAAATTTTAGAGTTTTCTGACCTTCTTTAGTCGCCGTATGCCTGCACGGGTTGTCGCTATGTGCAAACGGGCTATCTGGATTGACGGCCCGCACTAAGTCTGATCATAACTAGACTGGTCCACTCCAATGGGCTAACCTGGGTTAATTAATTTGGTGGTACCCTACACACGAGCGGTTTAAGTGAACGGTCCTGCGGCAAATCCTACGTGGACGCCCCAGACACAGTTCTGGTTGGACAGGACGTTACAGTCTACCCCCCTTATAAATAAATTTTGTCCTTGAAATTTGCACCTGTTCGTATTGCTGAAGCAAGCTTGGGTAATGCTTGCGGACTTCTGTTTCCATCTCCCAAGTGGCCTCTTCTTCATCGTGGTGGGTCCATAATACTTTAACCAATGGGATGACCTTGTTGCGTAGGACTTGCTCCTTCCTATCCAGTATTCGAGTGGGTCGGAGAATGTATGTGGCATTTTCCTTGAGCTCCACATGCTCCCACTTGATGATGTGTGAAGGGTCAGGCACGTACTTCTTTAACATGGAGACATGAAAGACGTTGTGCACTCCGGTGAGTGGCATGGGTAGGGCCAAGCAATAAGCAACTGTACCTATGCGGTCTAAAACTGGAAGGGCCCAATGAACCGTTGCGTGAGCTTTCCCTTCTTGCCAAAGCGCACCACCCCCTTCATGGGAGACATCTTGAGGAATACGTGGTCCCCAGCTTCAAATTTCAAGTCTCTCCGTCTAGTGTCGGCATAGCTCTTCTATCTGCTTTGGGCCGTCAAGAGGGGACGTCGGATAATCTCAATCTTCTCGGTCATAACTCGCACCAAATCCGGCCCTAGCAAGCTTTTCTTGCCAATTTCTTCCCAACAATGTGGGGCTCGGCATGGACGCCCATATAAAGCCTCAAAAGGCGCCTTGCCGATGCTAACCTGGAAGCTATTATTATAGGCAAACTCGGCATAGGGGAGGCAATCATCCCAACTCTCCTGGAAGTCCAGAACACAAGCCCGCAACATGTCTTCCAATATTTGATTCACCTGTTCAGTTTGCCCATCTGTCTGCGGGTGGAAGGCGGTGCTAAATTTTAGCTTCACTCCCATAGCTTCTTGGATGCGGGTCCAGAAGATCGACGTGAATCGAGTGTCTCGGTCTGACACAATCTCCAATGGAACACCATGTAGTCGTACAATCTCCTTGATATACAACTTTGCTAAATCATCAGTGGAGCTAGACGTCTTTATTGGCAGAAAATGGGCTGATTTGGTTAACCGGTCCACAATCACCCATATTGAGTCATGCCCCTTCCTAGTCTTGGGCAAACTAGAGATAAAATCCATTGATATGAAGTCTCATTTCCATTCTGCTATTGGCATGGGCTGCAAGAGGCCTGGTGGTCGGCAGTGCTTGGCCTTGACTTGTTGACAAGTGAGGCATCGAGACACATACTCCGCTATTCCCTTCTTCTTGTTGTCCCACCAATAGTTTCGCCTCAGATCCCGATACATCTTGGTACTACTAAGATGCATCGCCAATTTGGAGTTATGAGCGACATTTAGAACTTCTTCCCGTAGTCCTTGAAGATTTGGAACATAAATGCGGCCTCGGTACCGCAATCCCCCATTATTACCAACTCTCCACTCGGATTCCACATCATTCCCTGCCCTTTCCTTCATCTTTTTCGACACCTCATTGTCTTCCTGGGCATCGATGATTTTACTGATAATCAGCGGTTGGACATGAACGTGGGCTATGACCTCGTACGGTTCCTCCACGGTTAACTTCATGTCGAAGTCCCGTACAAATTCCACCATGTCCCATTTTCTCACCATCAACGGGGCCGTAAATTCGAGCGTTCTCTTGTGGCTTAAGGCGTCTGCTACTAGATTGGCCTTACCAGGATGATATGAGACCTCAAACTTGAAGTCCTTCAGTGTTTCCATCCAGCGACGCTGTCTCATGTTCAAATCCTTTTGAGTGAAGATGTATTTGAGGCTCTTATGGTCACAGAAGAGCTCAAACTCTTCACCGTAGAGGTAGTGCCTCCATATCTTCAAGGAAAATACCACTGCAGCTAGTTCGAGGTCATGTGTGGGATAGTTCTCCTCATGCTTCCTTAGCTGCCGAGAGGCATAAACAATCGCCCTATCTTTCTGCATAAGTACACAACCCAAGCCCACACAAGATGCATCAGTATAGATGGTGTACTTGACCCCTTGCTTAGGTAATACGAGTATAGGTGTTGACATCAGTTTATCTTTCAACTCTTAGAAGGTCGCCTCTGCCTTCTCATTCCAGGCAAACTTGAGGTCTTTCCATATAAGCTGGGATAGCGGTCGGGCTATCTTTGAAAAGTCCTTAATGAACCTTCGGTAATAGCCTGCGAGACCGAGGAAACTCCTCACTTTCGTAATTGACCTTGGTTGCTTCCAATCTTGTATGGCCGCCACCTTGGCGAGATCGACAGATATGCCTTCCTTGGACACCACATGTCCCAGAAATTTGACCTCTTCCTTCCAAAAGTCGCATTTCCTAAATTGTGCAAACAATTGGTTTTTCTTAAAGGTTTTAAGAACCGCTTGTAAATGTTCTTCATGCTTTTCACGACTCCTTGAATACACGAGTATGTCATCTATGAATACGATGGCAAATTTGTATAAGAACGGCTTGAAGACTCTGTTCATGAGATCCATGAATACTGCTGGAGCATTTGTGAGTCCAAATGGCATAACTAGGAACTCATAGTGGCCAAAACAGGTTCTAAAGGCCGTTTTCTATATATCTTCGTCCTTAACTCGCGGCATGGTACCCTGATTGTAGGTCGATCTTTGAGAAGTATTGAGCACCCCTTAACTGGTCGAACAAGTCAATTCTGGACAATGAGTATTTATTCCGAACCATTACTTGGTTCAACCGCCTGTAATCTACACATAATCTCACATAGGGACATGCGATAAGTCAGCAATGAAATAGGCATGACACCCAGAGTTAGATCGATCGTGAAGTCTATCTCACATCAGGGAGGAAGTCCAGGTATGGCTTTAAACACATCCCAAAAATCTTGGACCACGGGGGTGCATGTTATCGAGGGTCCATCTAACCTCCTCCAACGTTCATGGCTGACCTGAACTAGGAATATGAAGGAAGTGCCGTCGTCCTCATGTATTTCCACAGATATAGTGTCGCAATCGATTTCTACCTTCATCCTAGTCAACCAGTCCATGCCCAGGATGATGTCATAATGGAATATCTTGGTCGCTATCAGGTCCACGAGTACCACCTTGCCACCCAAGTCTATGGGGCAGTCACAACACATCCTCGTTGCTTCGAAGAATGTCCCGGCGGCGGTAATGATTTTCACCCCTATGATAGGAGTGAGGCGTAGACCTAGATGCTTGACGGTTGCATACGATATGAGAGAAGCAATGGATCCAGTGTCCACCAAAAGAAACACGGGAGTACCTTGTATGTGGGCTGTCACCTTGAAGGCCATAGGAGTGGCGATAACTGCTTCCTGGCCCTCGGCCACTAATGTATGTACCCGTGCCTGCTGTGGAAAATTCGGTCGCTGCATGGGCCATTGTGGCGGCCTAACTTGAGGTGCAGGAGGGCGACGAAATTGCTGGTTCGGTCCTATCACCCTCAGTGGAGGAACTTGTATGGCCTGCTGTGGGGGCCTATTGATGCGTTGAGGGGGCATGAAGCCGTGGTCCCTCATTCTTGAAAAAGAAAAGGACTCTGAATGTCCAACCCTCTTGCTGTACTTACACACGCGGTTAGGTCATGTGGATGGGTCGGGGTAACCACAGGCCTAGGCAGGGAATTTGGGCGCGACCTTTTCCCAGCAAAAGATGAGGACGGTCCCTCCATCCTGCTTCATGGGCTCAGCTATAAACGGATCTGTGAGACTCTTTCCTCATCTTGTTCCTCCCGTATTGACATCTCAACTAGCTCAGCATATGTCCCGATGTTCACACAACACATCTTTGAGCGAATGCCGCTCCTCAGGCCCTCCGTGAATCGCCTTGTCGGCGACTATCTGGGAAGCAGAGCACGACAATTCGGTGAAGCGATTTTTGTATTACGCTACAGACATCCCTCCTTGTTGGAGGCGTAAGAATTCATTCTCCTTCTTATGCCGGTATGTCTATGGGAGGTATTTCTGATTGAAGCGGGCCTCGAACACTTCCCATGTCCACACATGGTTCTCCGGGAGGGTCTAAAGAACACTTTCCCACCACAAGTCCGCCTCCTTCTCAAAGAGGTAAGAGAGGAGTTCAACATTCTTTGCTTCAGAACAGTGGAGAGGCCGAAGCAGCTTGGTGACTCGGTTGTACCAATATTCTGCTTCTTCTGGATGGTGGGTGCTAGCGAAAGTGGGCGGCCTAAACCTTTGGAACTGCTCAAATAAGTTACTCGTGTTGGTTGCAGGCGTGGCCATGGCGGGTGGTTCCGGTTGTTGCACCCCCATGTTATGGGTCATGGTTCCCATCATGGCGGCTAACATCTGTTGCTGTTGTTGCATAAGAAGCAACATTTGACCCATTTGGTCCATAGCTGGTGTTGTGGGTGGTGCGGATGTCGTGGCTTGTGTTGGCGGCACATCCGGAACTGCTTCCTGGGTAGTGTTTCCCATGTTATGGGAACCGGTCCCCCCTTGGGGGCCTTGTGGATCATCGGGAAGTTGGTCCCTCTCGATTAGGCCGCCGTGAGGTAGGCGGACATATCTACCTTCTCCCCGTGGAGGCATTTCCTAGAAGAACGTCCCTTAAGAGGTTAAGTACTAGAACATCGTCCATGTAAAGATCGTACTTAAACATACAAGGTTCATGGATCCTATTCATAAGTATAAGTAATTTACATATATAAGGCATTCTCAAGGTAAGAAGGAAAATTTCACAACACTCCATACTTTCATATTAAGTTCAAAATGTCATTTGCATGGCCGTTTACATTCTACAGCATGGATTACAAGTGTCACTAGATATTCCAAACGTAAAGGAAATATAACCTAGCCAAGCAAAAGTTCTAACTATCCTTCAATACATGTAGATAGACCTAACTGACTTAAAGCAACTACTAATTATCGGTAAGGCTATGCTACTACTCTTCTGAGTCGGATGAGGACGGGGGTACTTCTTCTCCCATGCTACAACAAATCAGGTCTTTATGGCCCGATACATTTTCTTATTCCATTTTTTCTACTTCTCTTGGTGCCTGGCTTAGTTCTCCTTGATCTTTGCTATCTTGGCATCGAGCATATCCAAGTGCTCGTGTATATCTGGGATGGTAAGCGCCCCTTCATCTATCTCCTTCACCCCTTCAGTCCCTTCAGTATCTTAGCTCCTTCCTCGCCCTCATCACTTTCATTGCCTTCATCGTCGTAGTCATCTCCCTCTTCTTCCTCATCGGCATCCCTAAACTCCTCAATGCGACCCTGTTTTTGTTTGAGTCTCAACCTCATAAAGTTTAGCATCTTATCACCCAGGATTTCCGTTGGTACAGGGTCCCCGTTCAATCCACCTATCCCATACTGTCGGGCCATAAAGCAGACTAGGCGGCCATATGGAAGGGCTACGTCCTTCCATATCACCTTTGCGGCTTTCACGATTTGGTGGAGTACTATGTTGGGGGAGCACACGTCCACTCCACGACCCACTTGATACAAGAACTCCACCATATAGCGGGTGCACTCGATGCAGTTCTTCAACCTCGAGTATATATTGTAGGTAGCAATGCGGTGAAGTACCTGATATTCGGGTGCCAGGGCTGTTGCGTACAGGCCGACATCCCGCGTCCATTGGGCAGCTCCACCGCACAAGAAGCGAGTCCGTTCATCATGGGCCCGAACCGATTCTAAATTCTTTTCATCAATTTGCACCTCTCCCAATGGCACTCCCAGAATTTCAGAAAGGTCCTCAACCCCCAAGTGGATGTTCTTACCACATACTATAATATCAAATCCCAGGGGCTCGAATTGAGGATTTCTAATTCGAGTGTAGAATGCCCTAGCCTGCCCCTTATTAGCTTGCTCACCCCCATAAAACATGGGACCCCAATCCTTCTCCATAAGTCAGTTGAATAGAGCGTTATTACCTAGCAAATGCTCCTCCACGGAGGCCTCAAAAGCGACTTGGCGCACGCGAAAATTTCTCAAATCTTCAATGGGCGTTTTGTCTAATTGGGAATTGTTTCATCTCTTGGATTGGACCTCTGAGCTCGACTTCTCCCTTGAATCAGCCTTCTGCTTACTACGTCTTTCTCGGCTCGATCCCGGCTCGGCGGGAGTTGGTCTCTTCTTCCCCATGAGGGAAAGAATCACTAGAGTGGCGGAGATGGAGGAAAGTTCCTAGGGATGGTTTTGAGAATGGCTTAAGAATGGGTCTAGGGTTGGATTTGGGGAACATATTTTTAGAAATGATTTGAGAATGTATTAGAGAAGGAGTGGTTAAGAATGGGTTTGGGAAAAATGTATTGGAAGTGGTTGTTGGATTTTATTTTATTTTTTGAAGTGGTTTTGTAGGTGAAGATTGGAGAGGGTTTTAGAAAGGATTTGAGAATGGGATTGGGAAATGTGGGTTGGATATGAATTTGAAATTGGGTTTTGAAATTGGGGCTTGAAGTTGAAAGGGATTTGAGAGGGGTTTTGAGGATGGGGTTTGAAGTTTGGGTTTTAGGATGGGTGTTGGGAATGTATTTTGAAATGGGTTTGACAAGGGGTTTGGAGAAGATGAAGAGAAATGGGTAGAAGTTGGATGCTCTTGGATGGGTTTCTTGAAAATGGGTTTGATATTGGGTTTTATGAATGGGTTTAAGAAAGAAAGTTGAGAATGGAATGAAAATAGATGTTGGGAATGGGTTTTAGGAGAGGGAAGATGAGGAGAATGAGGGAGTGTTGAAGGTGAGGAGGTTTGGATAGAGGGTGTAGAAAGTGGAGGTGGTTGGGTTTAGGGTTGGAGGGGAGGAGTTTGAGGGAAATGAGAAAGAGGGAGGGGTGGGTAGCCCTTTTAGTGTACAAGGCAATGGGCTCCACCCCAAATTTGGGTTGCAAAGTGGCCAGCAAAAGGCGGTCCGGCGGGGGCCACACGGTCCCCTAGACAAAAGGGCAGGGGCCACGTGGGTAGTGGCAGGGACAACGCGGGTCGGACGACAGGGGCAACGCAGTCAGACGGCGGGGGCAACGCGGGTCAGCAGGGGGCCACGCTGGTCGGATGGCGGGGGCCACGCGGTCCACTGGACATTTTTTTGGGGGGGGGGGGGCACGTGGATTCGGCGGGGGCCATGCCGACCAGGAGGGCCGCACATCTTTTGACATTTTTAAGCGTGCTTAATGCCCCCCGGGATGTAGCATATATGATTTTGGGGTAAGAGAAACCAATCTACGCAATGAGCCTAGTTGTTTCATGAGATCCCTCATGGTTAGCAATCAAAATTCAATTTGTTCACATTTCTACTAATTTCAGTAAATTCTCATTTATCCTCAAATCTCTATCCCTGAAAGGGATCAGAACTATCGAGTTTGGCCTGGTATTCGCTCATTTGGTCTAGGATGATGGTTTCGACTGTCTAATCATTTAATTTTCAGCTCATTCCTAATAATGTGTTGGGCCGCTATAAGACCCTCGGATCCATTTCCTAGCGACGTTACACTCTCTCGCTACCCGGTCCTATCTCTTTGGAAGTCTTACCTTCCATCCTTCCATCAAAGATTGTCGATTCAAGGCCTAGGATGGTACTTAGCATCTGAAGTCGCTATTATGTTTCCTATCACGTCAGCGAATGCGTTAGTGAGTTCATGATCCACGACCCAATTAATTCCAAACCATTGCTCTGATACCAACTTGTAACGCCTTGGAAATTGGGGATCGTGCATATGCTCGACTCCCAAGTAATTTATGTTTAATCAGGCTTAGATGCGCAGTATGGAATTAATTGAAACATGGAGCACAACCACAACTAGTTTACTGAAATAAAAGAGGATGAGTATATATAAGTTCCAAAATAATATGAATGGGTCACACAAGGCGTTGCCCAACAAAATTACAAAAATGTGTCCAAAAAGAACGATGAGCTGAGTCCAACACCCAGCGATCCTCCTCATCAACTCGTCCATGAGCTGGAAGTAAGACAACTCGTCCTCCTCATCAAGGCTCGTGCCGCCAGGCTCCTCGTACTCTGCATCACCTGCAACTATGAGAGAGTCTGGTTGGTGTTTTAAAACACCGTCCTAGAGTGGGAGTGAGCGATCAACTCAGTGGGTGCTATTAGTCTTAAGTTGTAACAAACATCAATTATATTATGAATTTAATGAAAGGCAAACATTCATAAACACCTAACTAATCTTGTTAATGTAGGTACATGATAAATGACATGATGCATGCCCTCACAATAACACTCCCTCGAGCGACTACATCTAACGATCGCGTATGACCAACTACCTTCATTATGACCTCAACGCCGAGTTGCCAACCTAACTAATGTGATGTGGTTATGATCGTGTTAGCCAAGTTTTTAATTAAGTCCATTCAAATAGCAGATTGGGGAAACTAGTACACCCCTTAAGATCAATGCCCTAAACTGGTTGCGAGGCATGGCCCCCCAACGTGTGAGGCCAAAACCCCGCGATCCTTGATCCCGTTGGGTTTCCCCTCCCTGACTTCAAGCACATGGGGAGTGCTGAGAGAAGGGATCGCTTGCGGTCACTACAGGGAGGTTCGTCACCCCAGCGTAGGCCAACAGCTTGGACACAATGTCTCATTCCACCATGCCCAACTCTCAAGTCAGTGGATCGGTTTCAATTTGGTTATCAATGGGCTTCAATGGTTGAAGGGTGTTCCAGGTTCCATACAGGTGTGGGCAAATATGGTTAACAAACATGATTGGTCAGTAAGTGGGCTAGGCCTTGCGAGTCCATGCGTGTACAAGATGGACAACATCAGGTACAAACAACCCATGTAGTCCACCTACTGTCGCTCATCTGTACTCGCCCATATTCACCGGCCTAGTCTCAAGGCAATCCTACCAAAGGGGCCACCTTCTCTCACCTCAGTTTCCTAACCAACTTAGGGATTTGATGGTATTCAATAGCACTTCAACAAATTAGGAATTATCATCTTATACAAGTGATGTCGTGTAATCATGTATTAAACATATAAATTAAAAATTTGCTATACATGTAATTACTAACAACACTACGAAATAAATGTGCATGTGTGTTGTGTGGGTAGTGAGGAAACTAAGAATCTCCTATATCTCATAGCACAAAAATGTACAAGGGTTAATGCATCACACATTCTATAAGGAAAACATCGTACAAGAATCAATCAAGACATGAACATGCAATCATTAAAGACATAACCAATCATGTGAGAGACAACAAACATTTCATAGCATTCCATGTTGATTGAGAAGATCGAAGGTAAGGTCCTTCCTAGGTTTTCTCTAGATTATCCAATACATCACCCAATCAAGTATAATCATTAGATTTATACTAAAATTGGTGTTAGGCCACCTAAGATTAATAGTTCGCACCTATGGATCGTTGAGTTCTTGAGAAACGACCTAAGAGTGCTCGAATTTGGGGTCGATTAGTCGGAATCCCTAAGGCAAAGCATTGCATGTTAGAATCTTATGCAAATCCTCCCTCAACATGAGGGGTTTCCAAGAAGATGAGAGATTTACCTACCTAATCGGCAGAGAGGGATTTTTCCGATTGTAGATGAGGAATTTCCTTGAGGGAGAGGTAGGGTTTGTAAGATGGAACTCCCTTGGGCCCCACTTCGATCTATGGTCCACTGTCTCTCTCACCTTCACTCTCTTTCTTCTCTCTTTACTCTCTTTGCTCTCTCTTTACTGTCTTGGTTGTGGGTGTAATGGTGGGAGTTATGAGAGAATGAGCCTTAAGGCTTTATTCCCTAGACTTGGGCCCATTGGCCTTAAGTTCAACAAATTCCCTCAATGACCCTCTAGGATCCCCTTTTTGCTTTTAGGGGGGGCTCAACACCCCTAGGCCACCAAATTTTGTGTGTGTCTCATGGCCCGTTGAGGGGTCATGCAAAATTTTAAGATGATCGAACGCGGGGTTTCATCGTATGACTTCGATCTTTAAATGGCCCTACGAGGTCCATTCTAGTTGTTGGGGCAATTCTGATGGCCCCCTGGCTATGAAATTTATAGGATAGGTGCTCCATGGCCCGATGAAGGGCTGTGCAAAATTTGGAGAGATCGTGTAACACCCTGAAATTCGGGGGTCGAGCATAACTCAGCTCCCGAGTTCCAAAACGTCACTTATGCAACATATTTAATGATGGATGTATGTTGACTGTATTAGTGCATAAAATATGGAATAGATTAAGCCAAAACACAGATATGATTCAGGGATAAGTGAATAAAGCAAGCGGAAGACTTATAGAAAAATATGTGTACAAGTGTAAATCTCTGAAGTACATATACAAACCAGGTCGTATGAAAGTGTTATTTAACAAAATTATAAGTATCAAGTTACATCATTTAAGTTTTCAAAAATAATCCCATAATCCCGCGCATCAGACCAAGGCTCGCTAGAACCCGTCTGAAAACTGCATATATGAGAAGGCAGCCTCATCATCATCCATCTCCCGCTCTGCCTCAGAAGTCGCATCCACATCTGCAACATCAGAACCTAAGACAGAGTCTGGTGGGTGTTTAACACCGCCCCAGAAACATGGGAGTGAGTGATCAACTCAGTGGAACAATAAGGCACTGGTTAACATGTTATCAGTTCAATCAAACAGTAATGATAAAGCAGAATAATTAAATAAATCCTAAGTACTCTTGTTAATGCAAGGATGTATGCAATATGATGCGTGCCCTCACGCATACACCCTCAGCGTCTTCATCTTACGTTACGCATGACATCGCCTCAAAGTGCGCCACATCTACAAAGCACATGCAAATGCGGTGCATGGATATGATTACCAAGTTATTATTAGTCCATTTCCACACAGCAGGATTGGGAAGCTAAGATACCTTCCTCATATCACCATCCAAACAGTGATCCATACTAGGGTCGTCAATCCTAGACATCTCATACGATCATATGTTTGAGGTCGTAGCAAAGGGCTCGTCACCAATCAATGCACGTCATTCATACCTTTACTACCACAGTTCGGCTCGTCACCTCCTTGCGGTATCCAGGTATACTCGAGGTCACTATAAAGGGCTCGTCACCAATCAATGTAGGCCGATGGCACGAATATAGTGTCCCATACCACCATAATCGGTTCACGAGTTTAGTTGCTCACTGGTCACTACGGGGAGGCTTGTCACCCCAGTGTAGGCCGACAGCTCGACCACGGTGTCCCATACCACCATGTCCGGCTCATGAGTCTTAGCGGATCAAGGTACCATGGTTATTAGGATTTCACTGGTAAGTTCGGTACCCTAGATTCAAGCAGTAGCGTCCATACATGGTGAATATACATCGGACAATCGGGTTACTTGACGAACTCGACTAGCACGAGCGCACGTTGAATTGAACGACATAGAGTGCGCAAACACTCCGCGTGGCCAAACCACTGCCGACAACTCTAATACGACTCGGGTTCGTCTAATACGTCCTACGTGGCGAAAGCAATCTCAACCACGAACATAGGGTCAATTACCGATTTCCTGGACTAAGGTATAGTCCCAAACACCTTACACTACAACAGATATTCATGCTGAATGTAAAACAGTAATGGAACAACAACTTAAATCATGGTACATACGCATCTGAAGAATATCAACTTAACATAAATGTAAGCATAGGTAATGCTTGAATTTAAATAACATGGAATGTAACTTGCATAAAGGAAATCATGCGCATCAATAGGAGTATTGAG
Organism: Magnolia sinica; assembly: GCF_029962835.1. Lineage (NCBI taxonomy): Eukaryota > Viridiplantae > Streptophyta > Magnoliopsida > Magnoliales > Magnoliaceae > Magnolia > Magnolia sinica. Next base: position 67,705,134 of record NC_080590.1, on the reverse strand, counting down.
AATCACTTCTTAATGCCCGCAATTAGTGTAATAAGTTACACTTTAGATCATTCATGCATTTCTACAAACACTTAGCATACATGGAACAACATACATGACGTATGTTGAAATACATGCATTTTGACAATTCCTTTTACCAAGGAGTTGTCATACATGCATCTAGCATACATACATGACAAATAATCATGGCAAACATAAGTGCATATTTTATACGTATACGGTACTTTATAAATACACATAGAATACACAAATCTCAATATAACGCATGCATATCAGGAAAGCAACGTAAACACAACATTTGGCATGTGAAATCTCATCCATAACAAGAATAAATCACTAACTGGCGTTGAAAGCCTTGAAAACCATAACCTATACACTTAAAGTCCGCACCTTAAGCAAGGAAAGAACACCGAACTGATTTAGACGAGTTGTCTTCGTCAACGGCGATAGGATACCCTAAAACAAGGATAGAAATGAGATACAACAACACCAAGTCTAATCTAAGCTCTAACACAGGTTAGGGTTAGATTAACTTACCCCAAAATGAACTCAGAACCGTCGGAAGAACGATTCAAAGTGAAGGTTCAAAGATGAAGAAGAACAAGGAAGAATCCAAGATGATTCACCAACTTATCTCTCTCACTTTCTCTCTCTTTTCCACTCTTTTTCCAAGCTAGGGTTAGAGAAAATTCGTATGGAAAAGAGAGCTAGGGTTTAAGGACTATAAATAGGCCTCAAATTGATGAAAATAACCCCAGGGTCAAGGTACACTTAAAGTATAACCAAAACCCGACTCTCGCAATCCAACGAAGCACTTCTGGTGAGCTAATAACCACGAAAGGTCGGACTTAAGCTCATTGACCATGGATCTAGGTCAGGCTGAGTTTTCATACCGACCGGCTCTTCAGATCAGCCGTGGCGGACCACACTCAAATCAACGGTCACGGAAACTCGATCAGGTCCACAAGCACTAAGATATGCCTGGGCCACCTTCCCTAATCAGAGGGTGAAATTGGGTCAGAATCCAACGGTCAGATAGCTTAAAATCATCGCGCAAGCGACACGACTCAGATTTCATAAAAAACTTATTAAATTCCAACCGTTCTCACACTCTTCACTCCGAGCTCAAACAAATCGACCCAGAACATCACATGGACTTGATTTTCGAGGTGATGGTCAAGCCCAACTCGGTGACCGCAACAGCCTAAGATCATCACCATCGGACTTTCGACGCGCGGTCCAGGTCTGATCCAGATCTTTCAAAAATTCTCCAGAACAACTGGATTTAGCGATGGATCCCAGGTTTCAGAGTAACGTAGCACTAACAATTTAAAGTGATTGATGCGAATTTCACAAGCAATCGAATATAGCACTAATTACCCCAAAAACAACTACTTAAGGAAAGATTAGCACAAAAATTTCTAAGGTCGTTACAGATCGGAAGTGAGGTTTGATTGTATGGGTCCGATTTGCGATCAATGGTGACCGTTCCACGATCGGGTCCCAGATTTTGTGGACCGGCGTAGAAAAATACTCTAGGCTCTCACCGTAAATGTAGAAGAGATTCGACGGCTGCAAAGCCTGGTATCTCATTTTTTATTAAAAGGTGCCAGATTTCAATTCCAGCCTTTAGTGAGTTGCGTCTGGCAAGTGCCGCTGAGACGGTGTGTATAATTTATTTGTGGGTGTTTACTAAGTCCGTGGTCTGCAATGGACCACAAGCCTAGTGAGATCTGCGATTCCTCAAAATTTTAGATTTTTCTAACCTTCTTTGGCGGCTGCATGGCCCGTACGGGCTGTCGCTAAGTGCAAACAAGATATCTGGATTGACGGCCAGCACTAAGTCTGATCATAACTAGACTGGTCCACCCCAATAGGCTAATCTGGGTTAATTAATTTGGTGGTACCCCGCACACGAGCGGTTTAAGTGAACGGTCCTACAACAAATCCTACGTGGACGCCTCAGGACACTGTTCTGATTGGACAGGACGTTACATGGATACTAGAGGCCTAAATTAGCAGTACTTGCGACATATCTAATAATGCATTTGATAGCAATAAGATGTGATTCTTTTGGATCTGATTGATATCTAGCATAGATACCTACACTGAATGCAATATCTGGTCTACTCGCAGTTAAGTATAAGAGACTACCAATCATGCTGCGATATAATCGAGAGTCTATACTTTTACCTATTTCATCCTTTAAAAGCTTGAGAGTCGTACTCACAGGAGTATTAAATTTCTTACCATTCTCGAATCCAAATTTCTTAACCAAATTTAAAGTATACTTGGTTTGAGAAATGAAGATACCATCTTCTAGCTGTTTAACCTGCAAGCCTAGAAAGTAGTTTAATTCTCCAACCATACTCATCTCGAACTTGGATTTCATAAGCTTTGCAAACTCAATAGACAGGTTAGTGCATGTAGAACCATAGATAATATCATCAACATATATCTATACAATTAGTATGTGTTCATTATATTTTTTAACAAATAAGGTTTTATCAACACTTTCCATAACAAAATTGTGACTGAGTAAGAACTTAGTTAGCTTCTCATACCATGCCCTGGGAGATTGTTTCAGACCATAAAGTGCCTTTTTAAGGCGATATACATGATTTGAGTGTTTAGGGTCCTCAAAACCCTTAGGTTGTTCCACATAGACCTCTTCATGTAGATCACCATTTAAGAATGCACTTTTAACATCCATTTGATATATTTTAAACTTTTTTAAGTAAGCAATGGATATAAATAATCTGATGGATTCAAGACGAGTTACTGGAGCAAAGGTTTCATCAAATCGACTCCTTCTATTTGAGTGTACCCTTGTACAACCAGTCTAGCATTGTTTCTGATTATATTTCCCAATTCATTAGATTTTTTTTTGAAAATCCATTTGATTCCAATTATGTGTTTATTAGATAGTCTTAGAACCAAATACCAAACATCATTCCTAACAAACTGATTTAATTCTTCTTACATGGCTACAGTTTTCATCAGTAAGTGTTTCTTTTACGTTGGTTGATTCAATTTGAGAAGTAAAGCAAACATAATTGCAAACATTCTCTAATTGTTTTCTAGTACACACACCAGTGAGAGGATTGCCTAGTATTAGATCAGTAGGATAATCTTTGATTGATTTTAGTTCAGTATTGATTGGACTAGATGAGGAGTCAGGTTTCTCAATTAAATTGACTTCATCATCTTCTGAACTAGATGTGGGTGTGTTCAGGTGATCATCAATTACAACATTAATAGATTCTTGAATTACTCATGTTCTCTTATTAAGAACACGATATGCTCGACTATTCAGAACATAACCCAAGAATATCCCTTCATCACTCTTGGCTTCAAACGTCCCTAAATTTTCACGGTCACGTAAGATGAAACACTTACTTCCAAAAATTCGAAAGTATTTAATAGTAGGTTTCTTATTAAACCACAACTCATAAGCTGTTTTATCTTTAGATTTTCTAATGTACACACGATTTATAATATAACACGCAGTATTTATAGCTTCAACCTATAAGTTTTTGGGTAACTTCATGCTATTTAGCATAACATTGGCCATCTCTTGTAGTACTCTGTTTTTTCTTTCAACAACCCTATTTTGTTAAGGTGTTTTAGGAGCAGAAAACTCTTGCGATATGCCATGATCGGTACAGTATTTCTCAAAATTGTTATTTTGAATTCAGTATCATGATTACTTTTAATCTTGATAACATTCATTTCTTTTACAGTCTGAATTCATTTTAGTATCTTTTTTACTTCATTGAGAGTCAGATTTTTCTCTCATAAATGCTACCCAAGTAAATCTGGTAAAGTCATCAACAATAACCAGAAAATACTTCTTACCACCTCTACTCTCCATCCTGGTTGGTCTAACTAGATCCATATGAAGAAGTTCAAGGGTTTGGATGTGGTAGAGGAGTTCACTTTTTTGTGACTACTCCTAGTTTGTTAGCCAATTTGGCATGCGCCACATATTTTATCAACTTTCTCTAGTTTGGGAAGACCTCTAATAAGATCAATTTTGCTCAATCTATAGAGATTTCGGTAGTTAACATGTCCTAGATGTTTATGCCATAATTCCGTTTCATCTGTTTAGACCATGTAACATGAGAATGTAGCTACGACCATTTAATATCAACAACCTTTCTCATTTGAAATCTCGCACCCTTGATTAGTAAATTTAATACTATGTTTGTTATCGTAGATTTGAGATATACTTAAAAGATTATGCTTAAGACCTTCAACATATAAGACGTTTTCAAAAGGGGGAAGGTTAGAAATTTATACAGTACCTTGGCCAATAATCTTGCAGTTGCTTCCATCACCAAAAGTAACTAAGCCATCATTCATTTCTTTGTAGTTGGTGAATATATCTTTGTTACCTGTCATATGTCTTGAACAACCACTGTCTAGGTAACACTTTGAATGACTAGAAGCCTTGAAGGCAGTGTGGGCAACAAGACAAGTAACTTTAGGAACCTATTTCATTGTTGTTCTGGGTTTTGGAGTACCATTGGTTTTCCTTGGCTTGGTAGAATTGAAATTTCTGTCTATCAACTCTGATATTAGAGTTAGATTTGAGAAGCTCTTTAAGTCCACTATTTTTTCAGCTAAGGGGTTATAACTTTGATTTCTAAAGCTGATGTTATTAGGATTAACTTTAGAAGCTTGAAAAGGTTTTGAATTTTTTAAGTTGTTTTGGTTATTATTTTTCAAGCTCTTTCCTTTTGAGTTTGAGGATTCTCCTTTAACAAATATAGGAGATACATTCTTATTTTTCAGAGGAGTGTCTTTGATATAGCCCAGACCCGATTAATTGCCACATTTCCTAGATGCGGTTAATAATTTTTCAAGCTTAGGGTCTTCATGGGCTTATCTCTAAGTATCTTTAGAACTCAATTGAGAAGAAACTTCAAGCTTTAATTTCTCATTTTCTATTCTAAGTTTTTCAAATTCAGAAGTTTTAAAACTTAAATCATATTTAACTTTTTCATAACAATTAGAAAGATAAGATTTTTCCAAAACAGTGTTTTCAAGTTCTTTTAATTTAAGAAAATTTTCTTTTTGAAGCTTTAGTTTGACAACAATTTTGTAACTTTCCCTGTATAGGGTATTATAGGCATCCTGAAGATCATCTTCATTTTCAGGGTCACTCCTGAGATTCTCATAATCAGATGAATTGCAACATCTGAGGAGGTGACTCTGGCTATAGTCATTAGAGCTTTTACTTCATTTGAAGTTTCTTGTTTTGATTCATCCGACTTGGAAGAAATTTCAGAGCTGGATGATTCATCTCAAGTGGCTAACATGCCTCTTCTTTTTGGCTTATCCCTTTTTGGACACTTATTTGCCAAATGCCCATATTCATGGCAGTTGAAACATTGACTACCTTTTAGAGATTTCTAATTTTTAGATTTTCCCGTTCTCTTCTCAAAAGGTTTTTGAAGATATACTCTTTTCTTACTTTTGAAAATCCTGTAAAACTTTTTAGCAAGTAAAGTCATATCATCGTCTGTGTCTTCAAAATCAGAATTAACATCGCTATCTTTTGAAATAGATTTGGTTGATTTAAGAGCCATGGACTTACCTTTGGGAGCTTTAAAATTTAACTTGTAAGATTGAAGTGAACCAATTAACTCATTAGCCTTCATTTGATCCGTGTCTCTAAGTTCATGAATGGCAGTAACTTTGGAATTAAACCTCTCAGGAAGTGATCGCAGTATTTTAGCACAGACTTTACTTTCTGAGATTCCATCTCCTAGACCCTACATAGAATTGAGTATGTTATTTAATTTTGTATAGAAGTCCATGAAAGACTCATTTTCTTCCATATGAATTTCCTCAAACCTTGTAGTGAGGATCTGAACTTTAGACTTCTTAACAATAGTCGTTCCTTCGTGTTTCATTTCAAGAATGTCCTAGGCTTGTTTAACTGTATCACATGAAATGATTTTTTTGAATTCATCAGGTGATTGAGCAATGTAATTGCATTTAAACCTTAGCATTAACACTGCTTTCACTTTTCTGAGGTGTAGTCCATAAATAAAAAGGAGTTTCTTTAATGGACTTGGTTCCATCACTACCTATTACCTCAGACATTGGTGGTTTCCATTTGGTTACCGTGGCTTGCCACACGCTTTCATCAATGGATTTCAAGAAAATTCTCATTCCGGCTTTCCAATAAGCATAATTTGAGCCATCAAAGAGTAGTGGCCTAGTAATATACAAGCGATCGAAATTTGACATAATGAAAGCTCAAATAGATTTTTAAACTCAAGGAATTTAATCCAAGTACATGAGCAACCTAGCTCTGATACCACTTGAAAAGGGTGAACTCTCAGTCCGAGAGGGGGGGGGGGGGGGGAAAAGGACTATGCTAAATTAAAAAATAATGAACTGAAATATTAAATAAAACTAGATCAATCAGAGATCTCAATTGTAATAGTATTGAAAAATTGATTCAAACCTTATTCAAAGACAACCTCACACCAAAAACAAATGTTTTAGGTAGGACAACTTGATTTCTTGAACGCAGTAAGGATCAAGATCGCAAACTAAAACAAGAGGCAAATGAAGGAAGCTATCTACTACAAGCATTCACCACATGTACAGGAAAAGATTACAAACATTCAACACACATCCATCACATACATCATCCACCACAAAACACCAGGACTTATAGTGGTTCAGTGTGTACACCAACTGTTCTCAAACAGCCACACCTACTCCACTCCCAATAATCACAACCCACGTGATATTGGTGTTCACTATAAAACAAGGTTTTTTCAGGTTTACCTTAAAACCTATACAGTTGTGTTTTCAAATGGGTTATCACAATCAAAACCACATGCTAAGATTTTATGTCTGATCTCAGTCAAAAGCAATATAGAGAATTTCTAACTTATCTCAAAAATAAAAAACAAATAAACAAAGAGTACTTATCTTCTTCTTGAAGATGTTATTTGATGTAGCTCGTAGAACCACTTCGCTTGATGTGTAGATGTTCAATGTCCAATAAACATAATCAAGGGTTCTAGGTTCTAAACAGATTTTAAATTATCTCAAACCTTGGGCTACTTGTTTAAATTCCTTAGATCTTACAAGGTAAAGTAAAAAAAAAAAAAAAAACTCCATTTAAAAAATCAAATTCACAAAACAGAGATCAAGGAATTACAAAACTAAATAAGCTATTAAAGGATCTAAAATTATCGGACTATTACTTGATAATGACGGGGACTTTTTCTCTCAAAGTGGAGGATTTTTGTGGCTTTTCTGAATGATTTGGAATGAGAAAAGACCTCTATTTATAGGCTGAAAAATAGTTCCTTCGACTAGTCTAAGAACCAACCAAATTTCAAAATTTTTGGCACGATCGAATAAAACTGACCTTCGACTGGTCGAGGGAGCATAAAAAAGGTTGCTGGAGTTCGAGTCGAGCTCCCCACGACTAGTCAAGCAGGTGTCCACGACTGGTCGAGCAGGGTGCTCGACTGGTCGAGGAACTACTAAAAAAACTTCGAATTTGAGTTTGAATCTTGGACTGGTTGAACCAGAGCTTGGACTAGTCGAACTTAGGCTCGAACTAGTCAAATTTAAGCCTAACCAAAGTATAAAAACCCATGAATAATTTGCGTACGAAAGGACCTAAGCCTAAGGTCTTTCTAGGGTCACTTATACCTGAAATATTGGACATTGAAGATACTACTGGAATCTTCAGTAGCTTCCAGTAGATCTTATACTTGAATTGAACTTAAAATAGTATCTTGATCTTTGAACTTGAAGTAGAGGAAGATCTTAAACTTGTAGTACTATCTTCGTGTCTTGCACTTTCAAACTTCAAATGATGATCTTGAAAGTGAACTTTCCATCTTGCTTCACTTGAAGGTGGACTTTCCATCACATGAATAAGTCACACTTTATATTGTTTTGTCTCATTGAGATTTGACAACTACGGGTGCTTTATATATCACAACACTTACAAATTTGATGCTCAAGAATAACCAAGGCAAGGGATGGATCTTAGGAGACTAAGATTGAAGAACTCACATATCAAAGATCCAAAAAAACCAAGATTGAAGAACTCACATGCCAGAGATCTAAGGAAACCAAGTGAGAAATGAAGAGAATCGAATATTTGAAGTGAAGAAAAGGAATCCTAAAAATTGTATTGAAAAAAGATATTCTAAAATTCTGGGGACAGAAAAACATAGTTCTGAAAAGTATCAGAATAGACTACCATGGCATCGACGATTCCATCGAAGCTTCCATTGAAAATTCCATCAAAAGCACTTCGATGGCATCAAAGGTGCAATCGAAGCTAGTTCAATTCAATCGAGAATTTTAGGATTTTTCAAGCTAAACTTGTTAGATAGTTCTGGACAAGTTTCGATGGCATCGAAGATGCAATCGAAGGCTCTTCGATGGCATCAAAGGTGTACGTAAATTTTACGTGGAGTGTGTAAATTTAAGGCGGTTTCTAGATTTTTCCAACTCGGTGCGAAAGTTGGAGTTCCACAACTATAAATAGGACTCCCTAGGATGCTCTGAAGCATCTTCTAGGGTTTGGAAAGGTAAATGAGGCCTGGGTGGAGCGCCGACAACGTTCTTCTACTTCGATTTCTTCATGGGTTCTACTAGATTTTTCTGTTTTTCTTATGTTTTTGAGTTAGCTATGACTAGCTAATCTCTTAGCTAGGGCTAAGAGGTGAAGCTTATAGCGTGTTGGGATATTTATCTTGCTTTGATTCTTATTTATGTTGAACTTCATTGATTTCTAGTTTGAATTTAAGGAATATTTTTAGTTTTCTATTATTTATTGTGACTCAAATTACAATAGATGTCGCGATAGCTTTGGATATCTTCTTTTTCTGTTTTGAGATTATGAGATTGGTAAATCTTGTTGTTCATCATCGTCTCCTGGGCATGGTAGGGTGATGGAATTCCTTCTAATCATCAAAATTCTCCTCCATTGAGAATTAGGTCAATAAAAAGTTCAGATTTGGTTTAAATTGTTTTATCTTCCATTTGGATGAGATGGGACTCCAATTCCAATTGTGTTCCTTGAATCAAGCAAGGTTGCATCTTGATAGCTACGAGTGGATCCTCGGCGCTCTAATTCCCCTTTGATATTTGATAAATCTTTCACATTACTATCTTTTATTCAGATTTTAGATTTAGATCTTCTCCTAGTTCTATTTCTAGTTCTTTTGAAAATACGTTCAAGTTTAGTCCCAGTGGATTCTACCTTGGTCTCACCGAGTTATTACTACAACGCGACCCTGCACTTGGGGTTGTGAACACTGATCGCTGGAACAATATAATTGCCTCCGTCTAAACATCCTGAAGAGGCTGAGAAAACAAAAGAAAAGAATTATTGTCACTATCATCGCCTATTGGGACACCCCACATAAAATTGTTTTACATTAAAGAACATACTACAAAGGATGATAAATAGAGGTGAAATCGTTATGGGGCAAGAGAAAGAAAGGAATAGAAAAGCAATAGTGAACATGTTGTCTGCCCAGGAGACCACACATGAAGAGACAAAATCCAGGAGGAAAGAAAGCTGTAACACAAACACCGTTGAATATCCAGATGTAGCAATTGAAATGTCATTGACAGATGCATGCAAAGTGGCAGTAATTACTTTGCATTCAAGAAAAAGGGTAACAAGTCCCCTCTGGAAGCAGAGATTCGAAACAGTACAAGGAGAAACATCTGGAACACATTCCAACAATGGAAAAGAAGAAAGAAATAAAGCTAAAAATGTGACTTATGATGTCGTGAATCAGTTGAAAAGCATCCCAGCTCGACTAAGAGTATATGAAGCACTGCGACTAACAGAAGATATCAGACAGACCTTAATTCACGCTCTGTCTGATAATAACATTAGAAAAACACTGCTTGTTGAGATGGAAAGCATGAAGCCAGAAGCGCAAAATGATTGTATATCTGTTGTCATGTTCTCCAATGACGATCTGGCTTACGACAAAGAGCATAATAGATCATTAATGATTGTTGGTCACATTCGCGATAAACAAGTCAAACAGATAATGTTGGACAATGGGTCTGCAGTGAGTCTGTTGCCATTGACACTATTGAATGAGCTTGGATATCGCCGTTCTCACTTACACCCTAGTGGAATGATGATTCAGGGCTTTAATTAAGACGAACAACGGGCGCTGGGGAAAATGACACTGACGTTGGAAATAGGAGAATTGACAACGAACGTTGTATGTCACTTCATCAATGTAGTAACGACGTACAACCTCCTCCTAGGAAGACCCTGGATGCATCAATATGGCATTGTACTGTCTACCCTGCACCAATGCTTCAAATATTCTAGGAATGGGATCCAGAATAAAGTGATGGCCGTTTCGAGACCATATACAGAAGCATAATCCTTTTTCGCAGATGCAAGCTACTATGACGGGTTTGCAGCCGAAGGCAAGAAGAAAGATGATAGATGATAGAAACATGACTATAAAAGACAATTAGACAAAGGCAATAGAAAGCAAAGTTTCGAAAATATAATTGTTTGGGAAAGTGAACACGAAAAAGAAATTTTACTTCCTGCCAAAACACTTGAGACAACCTGGACAGCCTCCTCTGACATTACTGTCGCCTGAATAATTAGAAACTCTGCAGTTGAACTATACAGTGCCATTACCATACGCTGAAAGAAATAAGCCATTTCCGGCTATGCCTAAAAGATTTCATGTAAGGCCTAGTTTGAAGAATCCTGAGCCCATCGAGTTTTATGCCCTATAAGAGACAGTCGAAAGAAATGATTGACAATAAAGTGAGCTACGAAAGATTGACATCTAAAGATTTAGAGACATACAGTCCCGTAAGCAGAAAGATTACGCAGAATATGGGTTTTGATTGCAAGGAACTGATAGGATTGGAAAATGGCAGAGGTCTACAAATCTCAATCGGTACAAATGAAGAGGCACGAGAGAAATTCTGTAGATTAGGAGCATCATCTTCTCATGCACAAGCAAATGTGGTTGTGGCAGGTTTAACAACTGTCCAAGAAACAGATTCTCAAATAATCAAGCATCTGGAAATAGCTCCGAAATAAATAGAAGACGAGGGGCAACCGACAGTCGATGCTTTGCGAGAAATAAATCTAGGAACAGAAGAAGAGCAGCGACGTATGCTTATAAATGTCAGTCTGTCCGAACAGGAAGCCAATCAGTACATTAAATTATTGAAAGAAAATAAAGATGTGTCCGATTGGATATATGCAGAAATGCTAGGCTTGGAACCATCAGTGGTGATACATCATTAAATATTTCTAAAGATAAAAAGCCAATCAAACAAGCATAGAGGCGATTCCATCTAAATTTAACCCATCTAATAGAGGAAGAGGTAAACAAGTTGATCAAAGTTGGTTTTATAAGAAAAGTCAAATATCTTAAATGGATATCAAATATTGTCCAGGTGAAAAAGAAAAGTGGACAAATCAGAGTATGCATCGATTTCAGAGATTTAAATGAAGTATGTCCAAAAGATGACTTCCCATTGCCCATGACAGAATTGTTGATAGACGGTACGATGAAATATGTTGTCATGTCATTTATGGACGGATACGCTGGATACAATCAGATACGAATGGCTCCCGAAGATGAAGAAGTGACAACATTCAGGACTTTTCTTGGAATGTATTGTTATAAAGTTATGCCCTTTGGCCTTAAGAATGCCGGTGCCACATATCAGAGAGCAATGCAGAACATATTTTAAGACATGATGCATAAACACGTGGAATGTTATGTCAACGATTTAGTAGTTAGATCGAATAGTCACGAAGAACATCGTGAGCATCTGTCTTCGGTATTTCGTCAACTTAAAAGGAAACAGTTAAAGATGAATTCAACAAAATGCGCTTTCGGTGTCTCATCAGGTAAATTCCTCGGCTTCGTCATCAGGCACAGAGGAATTGAAATCAATCAAGGACAGATCAGAGCTATTCAAGATATGTCATTGCCAAAGACACTGAAAGAATTGAAAAGCTTGTAAGAAAAATTAGCGTATATTTGATGTTTTGTCCCTAAGATGTCAACTGTTCGTTCATCTAATGAAAAAGGGAACAAAATTTATATGGGATCAGGCATGCTAAAACACATTTGACTCTATCAAAGAGCTTACTAAAATAGCCCCTGGTATTAGCAGCTTCTGTGAAAGGCAAACCTCTCATCTTGTATATTTCTGCAACTAAAAACTCCCTGGGAGCTTTATTGGCTTGAGCAAATGAACAAGGAAAATAAACCAGACTCTATTATCTGAGTCGAATGCTAATAGGCGCGGAATGCAATTATTCGCCAATCGAGAAAGTATGTCTGGCATTGGTGTTTGCAGTACAGAAATTAAGACATTATTATCTCTCCCATGACATAATTCTGATATCGCGAGTTAATCCCATAAAATTCCTAATGACAAGGCCGATGTTATTAAGAAGATTGGCTAAATGGGTGTTATTGCTTTCAGAATATACAATCACTTATGAACTGACAAAGGCAGTAAAAGGACAAGTGGTAGTAGATTTCTTAGTAGCTCATCCCGTCTCGGATAGCGAAATAATTACAGACGATTTCCCTGATGAACAATTTATGTTGATTGAATCGCCTAATTCGTGGCAAATATATTTCGATGGTGCTTCTCGAACTTCAGGAATAGGTGCTGGAGTAATATTTATCAGCCCTTGAGGTGATCTGTTGCCATATTCCTTCACATTGGGTACAACATGTCACTATGCCAAAATCGCATATTTGCGATGGACCAAATCTGTCATAAAACCAAATAAACGATGGATTTCGTTTGTCACTGTTTATTGGGTCGTTTTTTTTTCTGATGGATAAAATCTGTTGTTTAATATGCGACAGATAAGGTCCGTCGCGGATTACCGACGGATAAGATCTGTCGCAAAAAATAAAAAATCCGTCGCTGAAATTCAGAAAAAACCGCCTAAATTATGTCACCTAATATGAGGAGCGATGAACAAATCTGTTGTCAACTTGTTCAGAAATTAGAAATATCTGCGAATTCAAAAAAAAAAATTTGTCAGATCTGAATACCCATTCAAAAACATTTAAAACTAGCTGAATACCCATTTCAAAAACATGTTCAACATGTTCTCCAAAGCCCCAAACCAATCAACCTATTTGAAAAGGTAAGTCTACACAAAGGAAGAAATCAAAATCAGATCTGCCATTCAAATTCCAAACATAAAATTTGTATTCTAATAAAAAATTAGTTGTATATATGATACCCAACTCCATATAAAAGAAATCTTAAGAATGTTGATACAGTAATTAAATCTATGGTAAATGTCATTGGGTTTGATTATATTGTAGCAATCAGCTCCTCGAAACTGTGAAATTCCTCCAAACATAGATGTCAAAAATCAGCTCCAACCTCACTAGTAACCGAGAAGATGCTTGTAATTGGAACTAAACATAGCCCGCGGTTTCGAAGATCTTCTTTCGGTCCATCTAAGCCATTCAATTTATCAGAATTCTGCATAACAGACTAAATCTTTTACTTCTTAAGATAAATCATAACAAGTATTTCAAAGATCATAACAATGACCAACAAATTGATGAAGATCTTCACCGTAACCAGGCCACATGCCATGAACAAGTTGGATGAAAAAAAAAAAAAGGTTGGTCTAATCATTAGGTGGGCCACACATGAACAAAAGAAATGGATGGTTAGAAGAAAACAACCAATAGTCCATATTTGATGTAAATGTGTGGCTCATCCAATGAGTTTTACGTTGGGCCCAGTCTGATAAATGGTTGGAAGCCTCTTCACACTTGTAGCATTTTGCAAAATAAAGAAATATACCTGCTAGTGTTGAATGGGAACATTTTTCATGCAGATATGACCATTTTAATTCACAATAACAACAAATCCCTATTTCCATGCATTTGAAGTGGAGTTGGAAATATCAGAATTGTTATGTGGTTGCTCGTCTCTCATTATGAATTTTGATCATTTCCACTTCGTTGAATTGTATAGTTGTAGATATTAATTGAGCACCCAAACATGGATTTTGTTAACCTTCAGTGTTAGTGAAATATCTTAACTTTCTACCACTTTCCAATAAACCCCCAAAAAATAAGAAAATTGAAGAACATATGCCCACAGGCTTTTTGGCTCAAGGAAAATGGACAAGACCATTTGGCCAAATTTGCCCCCAGATTCAGCAATGCTCGCATGACAAGAATACCAGAAGAAGAAACAGAGGAAATATGGAAAAAAAAAAAAAAACCTACTTATGTTTGGCTGCACAATTAAATTGAATTGCAATAATCAATTCAATAAAGTGGCAATATTACCTCATTTGCAGGTCATGATTGTCAAATCCATCGATGCAGTGTTGGGTTAAGTAACTACGATTGGAGTTAGGGCCAGGTCAGGTTGCAGGTTGGGTCCTCTTGTGATCAGGTTGGGCTCAGGTTGACCTTCAACACAACCCCACATGCCCAAGTTGTACCCAAATTTACAATGGCTTCAGTTATTTGTAGTGTCTATAAAAAATGACAAAAAAGAAAATCCATTACCCTTTGAAGACTATATTGTGCTCTGTAGGAAATAAGTAACAACCAGCAGAAGAAACAATTCACAGTAGAACTCCATTGTGGCAAGTATATCATAATATAAACATCAATTGTCACTAATGGTATGGACCCACAAACAATAGTACTGATCCAAGACAAAAATCAAAGGATTATTAAAGTCGCAAAAACCACTGAAAACTCACAATTTCCTCAACGGTGGATATACCAAATCTGATACTATATACTCTTTAATCTAAGGCAAGGAGTGATGAGGTACTCTCCTCCATCTCTTTGAGTGTCCTTACAATTTGGAATGTACAAAATAATAGAAAGTAGATTACTGAATCACAATTTGAAAAAAAGAGTTAAAATGTCTAAATATGTAGAAATGACTAGAATAGAATTCTGAACCAACATTTACAAACTTGCAAATACAAACACATGCGCATATCTATAGTTCAAATTATAAATTAGTATCATTGGCTCAAATTATACATGATTACTATAATATGAAAGCTAAGCAGGTTGGTAATCCATTCATGTAGCCAAAAGACTAAAAATACTAGAAATTTTCATCTTGAGTCAACTGACAAATAAAACAATGAAAAAAAAAAACAATTTTCTTTTGTTGAAATGATAATGCAACCAATAATTTGATTACAGTCACAAGTTGCAGTCATACAATACTAGTTCCAACTATCAATGACTTCGACCCGAAGACAGCCAATCAATATGTCATGCCCCAAACTCAAAAACCGGGCTCACAAAATTCCCGATCGCTAAATCTAGTACCGACAGCCTCCGTAGTACCCCATTCTCCGCTTCCAACATCCATATGCCAGATTTCGATCATGGGATCCTACAAGGAGGGTTTTTAACGTACATTTGTTTTATAACAAGCATAACCACTAGTTTACCCAAATCACAAAGACAACATCATCATCACATATCCACTAATATCAAACTTTTAAATACAATGTATAAAAAGAAATACAATAATAATATCGGAAGTTCCAGAAGTCCGCTGCACGCCCCAAGCTCAATGCTACCGTGACCTAACGCCACCTGCACGCATCTATCGTACATAAGCTTATAGAAAGCTTAGAGGGTGGTATAAGTGTGTGAAGATAAGTGTCCAGCACACAATATATCAGAGCAAGTGGAAATTCTAACAAGTCCATAAAATATCATCAACCTTATCCAGGATATGCGATGCAAAGACATAATAAGCCAATGACATATACTGAGAAAGTAATGTAAGTAGACTATGCAATGCGGAGACAAAATGAGCAAAATATCAGATACCGAGGATGCAATACAATATGCAATTCTGAAGAGCTACGAATACCATCAGCCTCATCTAGGCCATATAAATGCAGAAACATAGCAACCCAAAATGTCATATGCCGCGGATGTAATGCAATATGCGGTGTGAATGAAATGACCAAACTAGAGCGTGAAGTCGGGATGATAGTACGTAGTATTGCAGGCTACGGGGTCCATCACAAGAGACTTCTATCCAAACTAGTCCCATACCTAATTTGGATAGTCAGACACAATGTGGTAAACTCCTGATCTCAGGTTAGTCATGCGCCCCAACTGAAATCCTCGCCATTGCGAAGGTACACATAACAATTAGTTTGCACCACCAGACCGAGTGGATAGTGAATGAATGAATGAATGGTTAAAATACAGAGTATGCAACTCTTGCTCAATAAGTCCACATATCAATACTGTACATCTCTGGGATCATCACCGGGATCTAGTACACTCCAAGCTGGCTACCGTCCCGGCAGGCCGCGTAGCCTAGCGAGTGGAAAAGACCTCATTACCCGCCTGCCAGTAATATACCAATGCCTACCTAGCTCGTCGATAGAGAACTCATTTGGGAGCTGGTCAAACTCAGCCTAGCTTATAGCCCCCTCACTCGAGCGGATAAGGTCACACCCCCTCCCAACCGACCACAACACAGTGGAAGACGCGGCCTACTGGTATTCGGCACTCAGGCGCTATGTATCCACTCGGTCTAAACGTTGGGGTGTCTCCTAACCAAGGAGGTTTAGGGACTTTCACCCACAGACATCCAAAGTGCCCAGATGCTCGAACCAAACATTCCGGTGTCTCATCTAGCCATCCACGACATGCTTGTGGAGGCTACGGCCCTGATGTCGCTAGGGCGTACAGTAATCACAATACACAATGTAAGATGCATGAGTTAGGGCATACAGTAATCATAACACACAATGTAAGATGCATGAGTCATACAATCTAGTTGTGCATCAATCCTGCGCATACCGTGCACTCATGTGAGACAATATCTATCTATCAAGGAGTCTCATAACAACCTGCCCAATAACATATGCAATGGTCAACCACATCCATAATAAACATGCAGATGATGCGCATGGGCATGTACATGATGCTATGCTGTCACATACTCATAATCGGCCTCGACAATCGGTCTTGGCAATCGGAATCAGCCTCAACAATCGGAATCGACCTTAATAATCGAAATCATCCTCGACAATCGGAATCGGCCTCGACAATTGGTCTTAACAATCGGAATCGGCCTCGATAATCGCTCTTGACAATCGGCCTCGACAATCAGCCTCCATAATCGGCCTAACAAGGGGCCTAAGGGAATGTCACAATGTAGACATTTAACCTACATTGCTCCCAATGAGTGGCCCACATAGGGCCAAACATATAGTGGGGTCAATGGCCTCACATAAGAGCCTCACATATCACAATGGGTCACATCTCATGGGCTTCATATGCATCACAATGGGCCGCAACATTGGGTCTCATATATATCAAGTGGGCCGCATCACATGGGACTTATATACATCACAATGGCCACATTCATGGGCCTCAAATACATTATAATGGGCCTTATACCTAGGCCTCAGAGACATCATAATGGGCCACGTCCCATGGGCCTCGAATACATCATAATGGGGCCTCTCACACGGGCCTAATATACATCACAATGGGCCTCTTACAAGGGCCTAATATATATCACGATGGGCCTCACTCATGGGTCACATATATATCACATTGGGCCCCGCCCATGGGCCTCAAATGCATCACAATGGGCCACATCTCATGGGCCTCATATATATCACGATGGGCCTCATATACAACCACAAGGGGGTCTCATATAATCACAACGGGCCTGATACAATCACAATGGGCCACATATTTACACCATACACCTATTTTTTTAGAGATCATTTTAGAGTATTACTCAAAAGTGAATCATATCGAGAGATCATCTGGACCATACCACAAATAATAGTGGAGATAATGATTTTCACTGTTAAACAATGTATAGGGCCCACCACAACGTTTATTTTCCAACCAATCTGTTCATAAGGTCACAAAGGCCTGAATTAAGAGGGAAAACAATTTCATATTGATCCAGGACTTCTGTGACCCCAAACAGTTTCAAGGGTGGGCGTTTAATCTCCACTGATTTTTGCAGTGTGGTCCACCTGGTATACAGTTGTATATAACATATACAACACGGTGTGCACCACCGTCCAAATTGGAGGGTGGGAATTGCAAAATAGGTGGACAACACCAATGTAAAATAGATGAACGGCATTGATAAACACATGCATCATGTGGAGTTCACACGTGCGTGGGTTCCAGGGTTGCTCTACAACATAGATAAAACACATATTTCACGGTGGGGTCCACGTCAACTGGTTGGATGGTATAGATGAAACACATACATTGCATGGGACCCAAAGAACTTGTTGACGTCCTCAGTATCAATGATGGACTGCTGGATGCAACGTATGCATCAAGTGGGGCCATCAAGGCTTGCTGATGTCCTACTAGGATAGCAGTCGTGCTACGGGTGGGGTCCACATAGATAGACAGTAGGTACAACAAATGCATCATTGTGGGACCCATGCAACTTGCTGACGAATACAACAACTAGGAGGGTTGCTGGCCCACCGTCTAGATGATGGACGGTTGGGATATAACATATACATCATGAGGGACCCACATATCTTGCTGACATCATGGGCAGTGGCCGTCCAACAGATGGACGGCCTAGATATAGAATACATGCATGAGGTGGGTCCACACGTGTGGGACCCACCATCACCAGCTATATAGTGTGTGTGTGTGTGTACCAGCTCCAACGGAGTATGTATGTATGTATGTGTGTGTATATATATATATATATATATATATATATATATATATATATATATATATATATATATATATATATATATATATATGTGTGTGTGTGTGTGTGTGTGTATATATATATACCAGTTCCAACTTCCAGGCCCTGGACGGCCTGGATACGAGACACAAATCAAGGTGGGGTCCGCACGTCCCACCTGATGGACGACTAGATGGACTATGTACATCAAAGGTAGGCCCCTCCGTAAATGGACGGTGTGGATAAACACAGACCCACAAAATTCTGTAATCCCAAACAAATTTCAATGATAGACGTTCATTCTCCACTAATTTGCAGTGTGGCCCACCTGATTGGCTGATCAGTCTTATTTTTAGTCTCAAGCCTTAAAACGAACTCAAGAAGTAGATGTATGATTGGGATATAACATATATCTCATGATGGCCACAGAACCACTGACGCCCATACACATGGACGATTGGATATAACACGTGCCTCACAGTGGGGCTCCAGAACTTGCTGACGGTAATCCAGCAGCTATATTGCTGCTGGACAGATGAAATATATACATTGGTGGGTCCACACATGTGGGACCCACCAGCTTAGGACAACTAATATTTGTGTTTTCCTGATCGTCCAGGCCTACAGACAGCCTGAATGAGGCATTGCATCAAGGTAGGCTCCATCGTCCAGGATCTGGACAGTGGATATCAAATCCATACGTCATGGTGGGGCCCACATTTTGTACGGCGTGGATCAAGTGGGCCACACCCATCACAAGAGAGAGACGGTGGGAGAGAGGGACCCCGCTACTACGTGCCCCTCTTGCTTACAACACACATCAAAATGGGTCCCATTATAAGCGGGCCCTTAAATGAAAATCAACGGTGGATCACCCACATATGGCCTCCTTGTTTTGCTCCTTGGACTCCTATGCTCCTTGTCTTTGATCTTGATGGAGGTTGATGAAGAATGGAAGGTTGAGATGGAAGATGAGAGGGTAGGAAAGTGGGCCACACTTGGTTTTGGGAAAGCTTGGGCGTTGGGTGCTTTCTCTTGGGAGTTGGAGAATTGTTAGAGAATGAGAGAGAGAGAGAGAGAGAGAGAGAGAGAGTAATGATGGATTGATAAGGAATGGTGGAATGGGTGTTGTATGGAATAGGGATGGGAAGGTATGGGTTTGGTTGAAATTTAGGTAAAAGAGGAATGGGTAGGGAGAGAGAGAGTTGACTTGGAGAAAAGAGGGAATGGGTGCTTGTACTTGTGATAAGGTGAGGTGGCATGGGGTATGGATGATGTACTTGACTTGATTGATGGGATATGTTGTAGAGATTCTCTCGTAATTTGCACGTGCGGCGTTTTTCTCGAAATGAACACGGGCCCACATCTTCTGGCCAGGGTATCGTATCAGCGCGTGAGATGCGGCGTTGGAACCGCGGCGACGGCGCAGCTGCAAGTTGAGCCAATATAAATCTTCGGGATGCGACTTAGGTTCGTGCGCAACTGCCAGTTACAAATCGAGGGTTGCCGAAATTCAACCGGGAGGACTGCGGAAGCCTACGGAATGATACGGACCATGATACAGGCCTTACACAATAGCATAAATCCACCACTTCGACTTGAAAAAACATCTATGGCTAGCTACAACTGAAATACCTGCTTGTGACACTTGACATACATTTTCAGGCTCACCGTTGGCCTTTGCAACGGCTTGCGCCAAGGCAACAACAACAACATGAAATTTAGGAGTTTGCATTTGTTAAGAGGTGTTTTGTGCCCTAGGGACTCCACTACACTTTTTAGAGGGAATAGATTCCTTAACACGATTCATCTTAGGTGCAACATGTATGCATTTGATGCTTTAGAACAATGTAAACTGTTAGCTGTTGGGGCTGGAATGGCACGCATTGGCATCACAGAAAAGGAAAAAAAAAAAGGATTAAAGGATTAAGCACTCAAGATATGATTATTAACTCACGAAAGCAATAAGGAAAGGTGGAATGGTCTTAAAAAGAAAAAAGAAAGAAAACACCAAATGCAATGAAAGATAATAAATGGGTTGGAACATATATACCGAAGCCAATTCATAAACATGAATGTATTAAAAGAAACTCAAAATCTGGATGATGGTGCACAATAGATGAAATTACAGAATACAGACAACTAGACATGACCATAAAAACCCAGATGCTTTTAGTGCAAGAAAATAATGCTTAATGCCAACAGAATCATAAAGAGACCTCCATAACAACAAAATCCAAAGAATCCATAGAGAAGTAAAGGTCAAATGCTAATGGATGGCCACAATTAAGGTAAGAAGCCTGCATAATGTAGTTAAACATGAAGCAGCTACTTGTATCGGACACACACAATGTAACATATCAAGTGCCATTACAGATTCAAGAAGAGTGGCCACTGACAAGATGGAAACTTCAGGGATGAGAAAGGATTCTAATAATCAAAATGCAGAATGTCAAGATCAAGCGATCCATTAAGTAAAATGCAGACGGTTCAAATTTTAGAGAAGAACACCTTAATCAAGAAGATAGCCTTATCTTTCAAAAAAAAAACACTAAGAAGATAGCCTTGATCGATATAATCAAACAAGACCATAGCTACATCAATGCAAGATAAGTACTATAAAGAATAGAAATAATTTCTGATATTGCAGTGCAGAATACCAAAATCAAGCACAAGTCATTAAAAAAAAAAAACAAAAAACAAACTTAGCCTAAAACTGCGAAATAATAGATGGCCAATAAATATAATAAAAACAGATAAAAATGCATAATATCAAAACCAAACATCCCATAAATCCAAGTCAATTCAAAACAGAAAACAGAAATAACACATTCTGAACTCAACAAAACCAAACCAATAGCATGGATGGAACTTTGTAGGCTGGGAGTACGTAGAGACTCCTGTACTGGAAAATCATTGCTTAACTCATTCATATTTGCATCCGTCAAATGCCACAATAAAAAATAAAAATAAATAAAAAAGAAGAAAAAAAAGTTTGATCAGATACCGTTCAGTCCCAAGTGATGATTGAATAACGATTTAACTGGCAGCTGAACGATTGTCCAGCCAGCCTCACATACTCAAGCATTGGCTGAAAATGATTGAAAAGACTATGATTGAAAATGATTACCATGGAAGCATACCGTTGAGTTTTGAAAATTGGTGACTTATGGAATGATTGATCGTTTCTCAAAATTAGTACCTGTAGCTAGTGTGGCATCCGGCTCCATTCCAACCCCCCTGCATTAACCCACACATTCAAGCCCAACACTCTAAATAAACGGAGTTCTTCTAATTGCTGTAACATGTGATGAATAACAGAAATAGATTGCTAGAGTAAGCAGCAACGATTGACAGTTTTGCAGAAGAATCAATTATTCCATGAAATCCTAAGATGACCCCAAGCTATTGATGTAATTCAAACTAGAGTACCTGATAAAGACGTCCAGCATCCAAAGCATACAGAGTGGTCGCTGCTACTGGCCTGCATTAGACCCAATGAATCAGCACATGAGAAACTACTAGCTTACAACATCCAGAAATGCAAACTTGTGGGATGCAGGTACCTGAGATATCATGATAACATTAGCTCCAGCATCTTTAACAGCACCAAAAATGGCACTGGCAGTACCAGGAACACCGGCCATTCCAGTTCTGCATAGCAACCGTCAGTAATGTGTAAACATGTGGAAATATACAACCCTTGAAATATCCAAGAATTCAAGCAGCAAGCCATTTGCCTGTTAGGCCTCACCATCAATATCACAACCTCACTAACTGTAGAAAAAAGATGCCTATTAATTGTTGCAAAAATCTTGATGAAAGGGTTAGGCTCCAGCACTTTTTGCAATGTATTAACCCATGGTAGCTCATTCATGGTACACATTACATATGTGCATGCTGATTGAGACGTCTAAATGAAGGTCCCCATTGTGGATGGATCATAGCCTGAAATCACACTGATCAGACGATCCGAGAAATCAGGATCCACTTGTCAAGTCTCTTCTGAGATTCTGAGTAATCAAGATCCACTTGATTGGAATTGGTAGGATTTAAAATAAGGACACCCTTGTGTCCATCCAGTTGCAATTCATTCTTCGTTGCACCAAAAAAGACACAGAATCGTTGTACACTCGCAACCTTTAAAAACCTTTATACACTTTCTAAAATCGTTATGCAACCACTGCACCTTTTTTTTTTTTTTTACTGATGACAACATTTGGGCAACCCATAACTCTCCATGACCCACAACGAAATCTGAAAAAGGTTCCATAGCACGACTAGCTGCAATATGTGAAAGACATCAGGTAGTTCGGTAAAAAATAGTCAACAACACAGAAAATCCATCATCATCACCACCATCATCATAGCCTTGTCACAATTATTTGGGGTCATCTTTATTTATTTAAATTTTTTCTCATAAATTCTTAGCAAACGTTCAACAGCCCGCTGCCTACTTAACATTAATCATCCCTTACTTGGGACGGGGAATGTTTGGCACATCACTACCAGGCAGAGTTGATCACAGAGAACCCATAATTGCAAAAATAAAAAAAGTTGGCATTTAAGGCTTTAAACCTAAAAGAAAAGTTTGCACGCATATGCATGCAGACACAAACACACATGGAGATACATGTGAAGATGTGCACACTTGTTTATATGGGAACGCATGTTTGATGGAAATAGGGATTGAAATCCAAGACAAGCTTGACCCACCTAGTTATTGATTCCGCAAACTCATGACATCCTATAGCCTCAAGGTACATCTGGATTGCCCAGGGTGGCAAAGAGATGCAATCAACCTAAACCGATAAATCATCCACCAATGTCGACCGAACCATCCACAATATGGAAAATGGCTTGCATTCACAGTTAACACTGCTTTTTCAGTTCTGAAGAATGGGGTCTGTTGAACATTCAGTAATCCACAACATTGGTTTATCTCGCACTACCCTCATGGACTATGCATTTAGAATCTCCCAAAATGACTACCCTTAAATTTCTGAACAACAGATAGGTGGTTTACAAGAGAAATACTGCAGCAGTCCACAATTAACTGAAAAATGAACCCAATATTACTGGCTATGACCTTCTAATATGGGATTTGGGGGCATGATCCATCCAGACTAATGTGAAACAGATCAATGCCCACTTGTCAGAACAATAAACCTAGGTACACTGCAAAGCCTGTATAATTCCTCATAACATCAGATTCAACTAATAATTAATGACTTAAAGTACCTGTTAAAAGATTCAATTGTACTTCTATAGAAAATTACCTCAAAGTTGAGCCCATTGGCATTGTGATTGTACATCTCATGGATCGCGTGCTCTAAAATCTTCCATGTCTTCTCTGCATATTTCAGGTCCAACTCTACTCGTTGCTTAAATGCCTCTATCTTGAAATTCCACATCTTCTGAGTACTCCTCTGTTCAAGGAATCCACTCAAGAAAACGGCAATAGCCTTCGGGTGAGAAATTCAAGAACCAGAACTCAATATAGAAAACCTAATTTCCAATTCAAATCCAATAGTAAAAACCACCTCCAGATGTAAAAAGGAAGCCAAAAACTAGATTAAAAATCACAAATATCAGATACAGAGATTTTGTCAACAGATTCCGAGTATGAATTCAAGAACAAGGACTTTTAATGGAAAACTGTCGTCCACCTCAAATCCAATGACGAAAACCGGATTGAATGTCTCTGAAACTAGATACAAAGATTTTGATGATGGATTGAGGAAGAGATCAAATAATCAGAAGAAAACCACTTCTCTTTCTTCAATTCGGAGGGAGCAAGCTAGGCTAGGGTATTGAAAGGGGAGAGAAGGTAGTTTGGGGGTTGGGAAAAGTGGTTTTGAGGTCAACAAAAGCAGTTTTGGGAGAAGCGTGGAGGGATTGCAGAGAGGGAATGAAAACCCCAAAATCAGATTGAAACCCTTGATTGAAGGATTTAAACCCATGAGAGAAATGAGATGAAACCCTTGATTGAAGGATTTAAACGCATGAGAGAAATGAGATGAAACCCTTGCCTGGTGTACTTCACGTTTGGGGTTGTGAAAAAAGTCTGTAGAAGACGATGAACCAGTAACAGTTAATGGGAAGGATAACATGGTTCATGCAGGAGATGAAAACGGCTAAATCAGGAATCCAACCCAAGAGGAAATGACTCTTCAAAGGGGAAAAACCCTAGCAGAACTGAAATGGAACCCTAATGGCAGGGGGGAAAATCCTATCGGAATGCGAGGCCCTTTGTTGGAGAGCGAATCGAAAGCAACCTCAGCGGACGAATGCTCGACCTGACGCAGCATCATGTAGAAGTTGGGCTCTTTAGATCACTCAGATCTGAGAAAAAGTGGAGTTTTTCCCTCCCTTTTCCTTTCTAATAAAAACCCCTTCCCATTTTCTCCGCAAAGACAACGCCAAAAACCCACTTGCAGTGGAGCGTGGATGGAACAGATGGCGTGCTGGGGCATCGGGATCTCAGAGGTAGGGACGAGCTAGAAGAGGGAGGGAGGGGGCGTATGGAGTAGGTGTTACGAATCAGATTTCCTTGATCGTTGCCTTGTATGCTTTGGGTTTAAACCCGATATCACTTTTCGGTTCAAAATTGACTTGTTCAACCAAGGCATTGACCAAGGCATCATTCATATGGGTAGACCATTGTACTCTACTAACTTTGCTCACCAGTTAAACTATGCCTCGGGTTAGATTGACTCTTTGGTGATGGCCCTTTGTGCGAGGGCGTAGGCTTTTTTTTAAGAGTTGCAAGATGTTCGTTGGCAAACTCTGGCTTTGGATTGAAGGACCACCTCTATTTGAAGGAGATGATTCCACATCTTTTTTCCTTGGGTCTTTAAATGTGCTCCTTGGGAAATTCATTTCACCTATAGGCATAAAATGTTAATAGAAATATGACAGCTACAGCCAGATGATGCATAAAAGTAATGATTCGTAGCAGAACATGATGACATTCAACGCTAATAATAAAACTAGTCTCCTCAACATTGTGAAAATGTGTTAAAATATTCTTGCTTTCCAACAAGCAGATCAGTACATAATCAAAGAAATCTAAAAACGTTGTCTTGTGCGTGGAAGACCGTCATTCCAGATTCTCTCAGCCATCTCATCTCTCTTCCTTGTCCGCTCGTCACGTGCGCGGTCCGTCACCCAAGATAACGTTTGTCCTTCTTCCACGGTAGTTACCTCTACGGGAGATGGCAAAACGTCCTCCATACTGTGTCCACTGTCCTCTACTGCCTCAGCCAGTCCATCTTCACTACTAACACGGATGAAATAATGAAGGACACAACAAGCTATAATAATTTTCACTTAAATTATAAACTTAAACTGAGGAGGCGTACGTAGAATAGGAAAGCGGCCTTTTAAAAGCCCAAAAGAATACTCTATGACATTTCACAATTGGGCGTAGCGATAATTGAAAAGTTACTTTTTATTGACAAGCTTCCTTCCAGTACGAAACTCGTTCAAATGATATCGCACACCTCAATAGGGTGTCATAAACCCAGGCAAATGTGCATATCCAACATCAACAACATAATATTTTTCTACACATTGCAAGATATGTTTCAGTTATGTTTCAGACATAAACTCTTATAATGTAAACAATCGCCCCCTATATATGATTACCATGTAGAATAAGAAAATAGTCGGGGCGACGGGTTAGTGCATTTTGTAAGACACAAGCATCGGATGTGGATCCATCCCAACCAGCAAGCACGTATATAAATTTCATATCAAAAGTACATGCCGCTAAAACATTCTGTGACAAAAATCATATGTTATTTCTGAAAGTTGAGCTTGATTCTTTTGGAAAATAAGCTGGGATATGAGTACCATCTAGGGTCTCGATGAAATCCTATAATCAAAAGTGTGTCACATGATTAGTTTATTCATTAACTCTCGAAAATTTTATGAATTACTTCCAACATTGGCACAATATTACCTGAAAGTATGGACTCCACAAAGGGTTGTCAAATATTTCTTTAGGTGTGTGTAATCCAGGAAACTTCACATACTCTTGATATAGACCGATCATAGTATCCAACACTCTAGTAAAGTGTCTGTTTACAGTCTCACCAGATCGTGTAAATCGATGACCAATCACACGATTACGTACATTGTGTCCGATAGTATGTAGAAACATTACAACCTGCTCCTCCATATTGCATCTCCTACTATCGGATAGGAGTTTTCGATCCCTCAACAGTGAACGTAATTCGAAAAAATTATCCCTGCCCATTCTTAGCTGCGCAAGACACTCGGTATTGCTCTTACGTATTATTTGGCTAATGAATCTATCCCTCTCAATGTGATAATCATTAGGCTTTGCCTTAATACAGTAACGACGATAATATTCAGATGCTATCATTACACATGCAGAAGCTACAATGGCTATTAATGTAGCAGCTATTTCATTCTCGGTCCATTTACTAGCAGAGGACCTTTCATCGGAATTTTCTGCACTGTCAGAAGCCATTGCAGATTAATGGAGTTAAAAATTATTTGAATGAGAATTACAGTCAATCGCAAATTTTATATCTATAGAAACAGGAAATGAAACTATAGCAATTATTTACAAAACTGAATCAATATCCTTCAAGCCTTGGTTTACAATTTTCTGTTAAACTTGCTGACAAACACATCCATTATCGTTGAGATATTAGAGTTACTAAATCTGAACTTAACGGTATTTTTTAAAAACATTGCTAATGTATAGATTGATAAAATGAATTTATAAAAGTTGTCAATGAACATCATACCACAAATGTGTAATTATGGGAATATCATGGAGCTCTATTAATGGTAATTTTTTTAACAGTTATTTTTTTAACTTACTGATGTACATATTGATAAATCAAACCTGTTATCCGGGTTAACAAGGTCCATTTACAAATTGCCCATATACACATCAATCATTAAAGGAATGAAGCTACTTTAACAGGTAATAAGTTCAAAGCTGAAAAGGCATAAGTCTATATTGACACACACCTATGGAAAGGCATGAAGCTACTTTAGCAACTAATAGGTTCAAACTGGAAAGGCATGAAGCTACCACTGAATCTCTCAGCATAGTCGTATATAACCTTACAGCAGTACTTGAAAAAATACATTTATAAAAGTTATCTAGGAACATCATATAGTGATCAACCCGACAGTTAACAAAGAATATGATGGTGAGTATATCAAAATTAATTTCAAGAGTCATTTTAAAAGGGCCCTTCCGAATCAATTTGGGCAACAAGATGCAGTGCATTTTGTAAGAAAATGGGTTTTAGAAGAGTAATACCTCTATGACAGATCAACCCGAATGATGCAGAGCCTTACGGAAACAGAAAACTTCCCAAAAAACAGATGGTTTTGAAGAGATTATATGAGTGAGGGTTTTATATAAAAAGAAGCATTCCAAACAGGAAAATCTGCGACCACAGACACATCATCTACCTCATTAAGGGTCGCATGCACCTGTCATTTCCAGTCCTCCACACCTACCATCCCAGTACTTGTAGAATCCCAAGTTGGATTCGATGTGTTGAGATTTCTCTCATATTCTCCTCAGTCGGCGGTATAGGCAAAGCTAGAAAGGGAATGGAGGGTTGATAGAGAGGGGTGTATACGGCAGACAGTATACACACCATCAACAAGGGGCCTCTTGCACTCCAAGAGGGCCATACAAGTTCTCACCTGAATCCGCTCATGGTTACCGGTAAATGGGTATCGCAGTACGTTCCAAGCGGGAGATTTTCGTACTTGAATGATCGGCTTTCCGTCAGATGATTTGGTTAGCGAATGCCCGATTTGCAACCTGCGACGTGGTAAGAAGTGTATCCTGCCCACTGTATTCTAAAATTAGCTTTTCGGAAGGGAAGCTTCTAGCTGAATGCCCACATGTAGAAGGTCGGAGCTGATCTACTATAAGTGCTATGTTTTCCAGCTCATATGATTGTTAAATTTTGTAGTACCAAAACCTCTTGGAATCTGTGTCTTGTGTAGCGCATCTACATATTCAAGACTGTGCATCTCATGTACAAGATCAAAGGTCTTTACCTTAAGAATTTCAAATGTAAGATCAAGAGATATACAAGTTCAAGTACAACACTATGTGATAGTTCACTCCTTCAAACTTCAAAGTTCAAGGTTTCAAAGTTTTATCTAAGGCAAGACAATAGTCTTTATTTTGGTACTCAAAGCTCAAGGTACCTCAAGCTCAAGCTTTAATGTATTTCAAATTCTAACTTCAAAATGTCTCAAGTTCAAGCTTGACCAGTCCTGCAAGCTCAACTCAAAGTCCAGCAACTAAAAAGAGCAGGTCCTTCGACCAGTCATGAAACGGCTTGATCTTATTACGCCCAAATTTTCAAAAGTTTGTTAGTCCTTCGACTAGTCGAGCCGACCTTTGGACCAGTTGAAGGTACGATTTCTGCACTTATAAATAAAGTACGATTTTCAGAGTTTGATATCTAATTCAAGCAAAATCAAGACATTACTCTGAGAGATAAGTTAGTGATATTCTTAAGCTATTTAGTATTCATTTTATATTCTCTTTAATTAACTTTTTGCATTTGATTTTATATTCTACATTCCAATTTTGTTTAAAAGAGGGATTAAAGTTTTCCCATTTCTTAGAATCAAAATCAAATCAAGCTAGCCCATGGTGATTTAATCTAAAATCCATTTAGAACTTAGAACCATTTCATAAGTGAGTGTGAAAATTGAACATCTACGTTAAACTTCTACTTCGAATTGGTTCTTCCGGGCTGCATCAAAAGGAGAATATCCAGATAAGTATTTTACAGTTTTGTAAATCAATTATTCTTTTAGTTTCTTTGAGATTGTGCTAGAAAAATCTCTTTCTTTTGGTTTGTCTGAGGTGATCCAGAAAACTCAGAGTGTGGGCTTTTTGAATTGTGTAAGCCCACTTGAAAGACACAATTGTGAGGGATTTAGGTGAACCTTGAAAAACCTATTTTCATAGTGAATGCTAATATCCACTGTGTGAGGATATTAGGAGTGGAGTAGTTGTGTGGCTGTTTTTCTAAACAGTTGGTGTACACACAAGCGAGCCACTATAATTTCTAGTCTTGTGGTGATTGATTGATTATTTCATTGTGTGGATGTTGTAATTTCCCTTTACGCATTTGTGGAGAATGTTGTAATCTTTTTATATATGTGTAGGAATGTTGTAATAGCTTAGTTATTTTCTTTGTTATTTATTTCTTTATTTCTTTATATCGGTTTGAGATTTTAATACACAGACCGTTCTAGGAATCAGGTTGTCCTACCATAAGCCATTGGTTTTTGGTGTAAGGTTGTCTTTAGAACAACATCTGTATCAACCTCTCAATACTTGTACACTTGAGGTTGTTTTACATTCTACAGTTTGGGATTGTTTAATTGCTATCTTTATTTATATTTGTTTAAATTCCGCATTTAATTTTTTAATTTGACATAGTCCTATTCACCCCCCCTCTAGGACTCTTACCTCGGCCTTTTCAAGTGGTATCAGATCCTAATAGCTTGCTTATTTTCTTTGGATTTATTTCCTGAGCTAATCAATTTGAGCTTTTTAAGATGTCAAATTTCGATAGCCTTTCAGTCACTAGGCCTCCACCATTTGATGGCTCCAATTATGCCTATTAGAAAACCAGGATGAGAATTTTCTTAAAATCCATGGATGAGAGCGTGTGGCAAGCCACAATGACTAATTGGACCCCTCCTACTACTGAAGTAACTGGTATCGACGGATCCAAAACTATGAAAGTCACGCCTTATTTTTCTTGGACCACTCTTCAGAAAAGTGAGAGTAGTGCCAATACAAAAGCTCTAAATGCAATCACTTGCGCACTATCACCGGATGAATTCAAGATAATTATATCTTATGATACTGCAAAGCAAGCCTGAGATATTTTGAAAATGACACACGAGGGAACAATAATTGTCAAGAAATCTAAAATCCAAATCCTCACAACCAAATTTGAGAAAATACGTATGGAAGAAACTGAAACTTTCATGGACTTCTATACAAGATTAAATGACATTGTCAACTTTATGTGGGGTCTCGGTGATAGAATCCCAGAAAGTAAAGTATATGCAAAGATACTACGCTCATTGCCTGAACGGTTCAATTCAAAAGTGACTGCGATCCAGGAACTTCGTGATACGGATAATATATGGGTAGAAGAATTAATTGGCTCATTACAAACCTATGAGTTAAACTTTAAAGCTCCTAAAGGTAAATCCATTGCCCTTAAATCTTCTAAAAGTATTTCTCAAGAAAATAGTAATAATTCTGATTTAGAAAATTCTGAAGATGATATGACCCTTTTAACTAAAAAATTTTATAAGATTTTCAAAAGTAAAAAGAGGGTTGATTTACAAAAACCTAATGAAAAGAAAAGATCTAAATCTAAAACCTGAAAATCTTTAAAAGACAGTCAATGTTACAACTGCCATGAATATGGGCATCTAGCGAATAAGTGTCCTAAAAAGGACAAACCTAAAAGGAAAGATATGTTGGCTACTTGGGATGAATCTTCATACTCTGAAGCTTCTTCTGTTCAGAAGATTCTGAAACCGAGTCAGGTAATGAAGTTAAAGCCCTTATGACTCTAGCCAAGTTCACTTTTTCAGATAATGATGATTCAACTAGTGAAGAAAATCTGAATAGTGATTATGAAAATGGAGAAGATCTTTAAGATGCTTATAATGCCCTATACAAGGAAAGTTGCAAAATTGCTGTAAAACTAAAACTTTAGAAAGAAAAGTTTTCAAAACTTAAAGAAAATTTTGATAATCTTGTTTTAGAAAAATCTCACATTTTAGATTGTTTTGAAAAAAACTAAGTGCGACTTAGATTTCAAAACCTCCCTTGTTGAAAACCTAAAATCTGAAAATGAAAAGCTAAAACTAGAAATCTCTTATCCGGATCCAGAAAATGTGGCGATCGATCTGAATTGGGCTATGATAAAAGTATTCCTCCCAAACATAAGAATACTCTACCTAAATTTATGAAAGGGGAGTCTTCAAACTCAAAAGGGAAAAGTCTGAATCAAAACTATTCTAAAAATACTAAGACTTTTCAAACCTTAAAACCTAAAAGCAACCATATCAACAATAAAAATCAGAATCATAATCCTTTAGCTGAGAAAATTGTTGACTTACTTAAGGAGCTCTTAAAATCTAACTCAGTAGGTCGGTCTTATAACAACTACAAACATATGAAGACCAACTATACTCTTAAACCCAAGAATATAATGAAATGGGTTCCTAAGGTTACTTGCTTGGTTGCCCACACTGCTTTTAAAGCTTCAAGTCATTCAAAGTGGAACCTAGACAGTGGATGCTCCAGACACATGACTGGTGACAAAGGTCTGTTCACCAATCTTAAAGACATGATTGATGGTTTGGTCACATTCAGTGATGGTAGCAACTGCAGAATTGTTGCCAAGGTACGGTTCAACTCTTTAACCTCCCTCTATTTGAGAATGTTTTATATGTAGAAGGGTTAAAACACAACTTATTAAACATCTCTCAAATATGTGATAATAATCATAGTGTAAAATTTATTAACCAAGGATGTGAAATTCTAAATAAAAATGGTTCTGTAATATTAACTGGTCACAGAACGTTTGAAAACTGCTACATTGTGAGTGATTCAAGCTCATCTAATCTATCGTGCTACATGGTCCATACCGATGAGACAGAATTATGGCATAAGCGCCTCAGACATGTATAGTACCGCAACTTGTATAGATTGAGCCAAAGAGAGTTGGTAAGAGGTCTACCTAAAATATAAAAAATAGACAAAATATGTGGTGAATGCCAGATCGGCAAACAAACCAGGAGTACTCACAAAAAGGTGAACTCCAATGCCACATCTAAACCACTCGAACTTCTCCACATGGATCTTATTGGACCAACCAGAACGGAGAGTCGAGGTGGCAAGAAGTACATACTGGTAATTATTGATGACTTTACTAGGTTCACTTGGGTAGTCTTTTTAAGAGACAAATCAGAAACTCTCGATGAAGTAAAAAGGGTACTTAGATGTATCCAAACGGAAAAAGGATATTAAGTTTGTAAAATCCGCAGTGATCATGGATCAGAATTTGAGAATAGCAGTTTTAAAAATTTTTACGGTGATTAGCGAATATCACATGAATTCTCTACGCCCAAAACACCACAACAAAATGGTATAGTAGAAAGAAAAAATAGAGTGCTTCAAGAAATAGCAAATGTAATGCTAAATAGTATGAAGCTTCCTAAAAATCTTTGGACCGAAGTCGTAAATACTGCTTGTTATATAATTAACCGCGTTTATACTAGAAAATTAAATGGTAAAATGACTTATGAAATGTGGTTTGACAAGAAGCCTACTGTCAAATACTTTCGGGTTTTTGGTAGTAAGTGCTACATTTTACATGACTGAGAAAATCTGGGTAAGTTTGATACCAAAAGTGATGAAGGGATATTTTTAGGGTATGCTCTGAATAGTCGAGCGTATCGAGTTCTTAATAAGAGGACCAATGTAATTTAAGAGTCCATTAATGTGGTTATTGACGATCACTTGAATACATCTGTCTCAAGTTCAGAAAATGATGTTCTTTTAATTGATAAACCAGATACTTCATCAAGTCAAAAAAAACTCTGAACTGAGGACTATTAAAGACCATTCAACTAATCAAATTCTTGAAAACCTGTGTGCGCACTCGTAAACAACTAGAAGATATGTGTAATTACGTGTGCTTTACATCTCAGATAGAACCGGCTAACGTAAAAGAAGCTCTTACTGACGAAAATTGGATAGTTGTGATGCAAGAAGAGCTTAATCAATTTGTTAGAAATGATGTTTGTTACTTAGTTCCAAGACCTCAAGATAAACACATTATCGGAACAAAGTGGATTTTCAAAAATAAGTCTGATGAACTTGGTAATATTATTAGAAACAAGGCAAGGCTGGTTGTACAAGGGTACACTCAAATTGAAGGCATCGATTATGATGACACCTTTGCCCCATTAGCTCGTCTTGAATCAATCAGACTATTTATATCCATTGCGTGCTTTAGAAAGTTCAAAATATACCAAACGGATGTAAAGAGTGCATTCTTAAATGACGATTTGCATGAAGAAGTGTATGTTGAACAACCAACGGGTTTTGAAGACCCTAAGAATGCTGATCATGTCTACTACCTAAAAAAGGCACTCTACGATTTGAAATAAGCTCCCAGGGCATAGTACGAAAAATTGACTAAGTTTCTACTAAGTCATAACTTTATAATGGGAAGTGTTGATAAGACATTGTTTGTAAAGAAACATAATGATCACATTTTAATAGTGCAAATTTATGTTGATGATATTATTTATGGATCTACCTGTGCTAACATGACTGTTGAGTTTGCAGATCTTATGAAGTCTAAGTTCGAAATGAGCATGGTTGGAGAATTGAATTATTTTCTAGGGTTGTAAGTTAAACAGCAACCTAATGGTTTCGTTATCTCTTAAACCAAATATGCTTTGAACTTAGTTAAAAAGTTCAGATTTGAGAGTGGAAAAAACTTTGATACTCTAATGAGTACTACCTTAAAACTCTCAAAGGACTCTACAGGTAAGAGTGTGGATCCTAAATTGTATCACAGTATGATAGGTAGTTTGCTTTATTTAACTGCGAGCCGACCTGATATTACATTTAGCGTAGGAATTTGCGCTAGATATCAATCTGACCCTAAAGAGTCACATCTAACTGTTGTTAAGCGCATTTTACGATATGTCGTTAGTTCAGCTGATCTTGGTCTCTAGTATCCACATGATACTAGTGTGCAATTAGCTGGTTACACTGATGTTGATTGGGCTAGTAACATTGATGATTGAAAATCAACCAGTGGTGGTGGTTTTTATGTAGGGAACTTTTTAGTTTCTTGGCAAAGTAAGAAACAAAGTTCTGTATCGCTCTTAACTGCTGAGGCTGAATACATTGCAGCAGGTAATGCATGTACTCAGCTTGTGTGGATGAAAAGAATGTTAAGCAATTACGGAATTGCGCAAGATACTATGGTTTTATGTTGTGATAATTCAAACGCAATTAATATCTCCAAAAATCCAACCAAACATTCACGAACCAAGCATATTGACATTAGATATCACTACATTCGTGAATTAGTAGAAGACAAGACAATTTCCTTGGATTATATTCTTACCGAGAATCAACTAGCTGACATATTCACAAAACTGGTCGACAAAAGTAGGTTTGCTAAATTGAAATTTGATCTTGGTATATGCAATATGAATTGTTAATTCATGTGTTTCTATATCATAATGTATATATTTGTTATTTAAAATTTTTAAATTTCAAATTTTGTGTAAAATTGCACATTTTGGGCTAGGCACGACCAGTCAAGTATATACTCGACTAGTCGTGGCACGACCGGTCAAGCATGTACTCGACCAGCCGTGAACCACGGGTTTGGTGCTTTATTTGGGGGAAAAATCACTTTTTCCTCATTTTGGTTGTCTTCTCCAACAGCTCCTAAGTCGATCGGTCAAACGCATCTTCTATTTCTTCAAGGTTAGTGGATTGTTTTTGTTTTTTTTATAGATTCAAGTCCTTTGCACTCCCTTTTCATCATTTGTGTGGTTTATTTCTTGATTTATAGTAGTTTTGGGGGTTTTCTTCTCAAAAATCTGATCTATTGGAAATCCACTCTACCTTTTCTACAATCTCTTTGTTCCTTGCTTTCTTTATTGCAAATGGAAGGTAGAACCAGGAAGAAAGGATCTCATGGTCCTTCTACTTCTCGGTCGACTCCTATAATAGTGCGCCACCTTCGGTCGCCCGAAGATGATCCCACTTATGTGCGGGATATTCGGTTGCATAATGTTATAGTAGAACGGCCCGTTAATGTTGATTATTTGGCTCCATTTGATATCCTTCATCTCCTTCAGTTTGTAGGATGGGATAACATACTACATTGGGGTGGGCCGGCATACCGCTCCATTGTGCAAGCTATGTATGCTTGCATTACTGATTTTTCTACTGAAAATCTGACATTTACTATCTCAATCAGAGAAGGTCTAATTGATGTGGACCATCATCTTATCTTTGGATTAATGGATTTACTTATCAATGATGAAGGTATTCCCATTAGCACTCTAGTGGCAAAACCATCTGAAACTGAGAAGCGAATGCTTACTAGAGATTTATGCAATATAGATGCAGAATGGAATACTGTTGGAAATATGCTTGCCTCAAAGTTTTTGTTACCCAGATACAGAGTCCTTCATAGGATATTCATTTCGAATGTTTATCCTTGTTCTGATAACAAAACCGAACTTACTACGTTCATGGTTCGTATTCTTCATTCTATCATCTCTGGTACCTCAGTATGTCTTCCTTCCTTGATTTGTCATTGCATCATTTAGTTCCGTCTCCATCCAGGACACAATAACATTCCATTCGCTTATCTTATGACTGTGTTGGTCATAGTTTAGTAGCTATGCCTGTTGGAGAAGCTCCCATTCAACAACTCCAATATTAACAAGATGAATTTGAAGCTGGCCCTACGCCAAGTCAATGTGGGTGTTGGTGGAGCTAATGCAGCAAATGAAGAGGAGGGTGATTTGCCTCCGGATGACATCAATATGGATGATATTTTTGATGAAATCGAATCCGATTTAGCAGATGATCCTGATTATCAGTCATCTGATTTTGATGCGTGTTTGCACTCACTTGAGGAGAAGGTTGAGAATATAAATGTGTCCTATGACTTGCAATT
The DNA here is from genome assembly GCF_029962835.1 of Magnolia sinica. Taxonomy (NCBI): domain Eukaryota; kingdom Viridiplantae; phylum Streptophyta; class Magnoliopsida; order Magnoliales; family Magnoliaceae; genus Magnolia; species Magnolia sinica. The sequence goes on along the minus strand of NC_080590.1, from coordinate 67,668,580 downwards.
TAAATATATGCACAAGTATCTGAATCGCATTAACAAAAGGGACTTCATCAGATTGATCCTACCATACCTGCTCTTTCGTCGAGTTCAGATTAGTATTTGATTATGTGGTTTGTAATAACTTTTAAGATATTTGAATTTCTTTTGTTTTATGGGGTTGAACATGCTTGCTTATGAATTTGGTTTACTTGGTAATCTATATGATATATTTTTTTCTTCCTCATTACTCTTCTTATTCTTCCTTATTTATTTACTTTCTTTATCATTTATTGGTTCCTTCCTTTGTCATATTGTGACAAAAAGGGGGAGAATTTTATCATGCTTGTGATATGTGGATTGTGGATAGGTAGCATTATTTTTTTGTAAGGGGGAGTAAGGGGGGAGTAGATGTGAATTGTTTTGGCCTGTTTATAACTGGCGCATATTTCTTTAACCAGGGTGTAACTGGTTTATATTGATAACTGGTGCATGATTCTTTATTGTGCATATTATGCTTATTTTTATCGAAGTATGTTTTGTCACTATTTTGACAAAGGGGGAGATTGTAAGTGTTATGTTTTCTAGCTCCTATGATTGTCAAATTTTGTAGTGTCAAAACCTCTTGGAATCTGTGTCTTGTGTAGCTCATCTACATATTCAAGACTGTGCATCTCATGTACAAGATCAAAGGTCTTTACTTCAATTTCAAATGCAAGATTAAGAGATATACAAGTTCACGTACAACACCATGTGATAGTTCACTCCTTCAAGCTTCAAAGTTTAAGGTTTCAAAGCTTTATCTAAGGCAAGATAATAGTCTTTATTTTGGTACTCAAAGCTCATGATACCTCAAGCTCAAGCTTCAATGTATTTTAAATTCAAGCTTCAAAATGTCTTAAGTTCAAACTTCATCATATGTCAAGATCTCAAGTTTCGTGAACTTTAAACAACAACTATCAACTGAAGCAAAAGAAGATTCAATGTTCATATATCGCTTATAAGGTATGAATGACCTTAAATTGACCATAGGATAGGTCATTTTGAATACATAATTTAATTGGGTCACTTTATAAGTGCATAGTCTATTTTTTGACTAGTCTTAAACTAAGTTCGACTAGTCCTAATACTGGCTCGACCAGTTCAAGAAATCCTCGACCAATCCTAAGCTTGTTACTAATTTTTGAGATTTTTTGTTATTGCCTCGACCAATCTTGCAGACTGCTCGACCAGTCGAGTGAACAGTGCTCGACCAGTCCTGCAGGCTCGACTCAAAGTCTAGTAACTAAAAAGAGTCCCACACGACCAGTTGTGGACAGGATTCAATTGGTCATGGAAGCCACTCGACCGGTCGAGCAGGTCCTTCGACTAGTTATGGAATGGCCTGATCTTATCGCGCCCAAATTTTCAAAAGTTTGTTGGTCCTTCGACTAGTCGAGCCGACCTCTGCACCAACCAAAGGTGCGATTTCTGCACTTATAAATAGAGCACGATTTTCAGAGTTTGATATCCTATTTAAACAAAATCAAGACCCCAATCTGAGAGATAAGTTAGTGATATTCTTAAGCTATTTAGTGCTCATTTTATATTCTCTTTAATTAGTTTTTTGCATTTGATTTTGTATTCTACATTCTAATTTTATTTGAAAGAGGGATTAAAGTTTTTCCATTTCTTGAAATCAAAATCAAATCAAGCTAGCCCAAAGTGATTTAATCTAAAATCCATTTAGAACTTAGAACCATTTCATAAGTGACTATGAACGTTGAACATCTACGTTGAACTACTCCGAATTGGTTCTTCCGAGCTGCATCAAAAGGAGAATATCCAGATAAGTATTTTACAGTTTTGTAAATCAATTATTCTTTTGGTTTCTTTGAGATTGTGCCAGAAAAATCTCTTTCTTTTGATTTGTCTGAGGTGATACAGAAAACTTAAGAGTGTGGGGTTTTTGAATTGTATAAGCCCACTTGAAAGACACAATTGTGAGGGTTTTAGGTGAACCTTGAAAAACCTATTTTCATAGTGAATGCTAATATCCACTGTGTGAGGATATTAGGAGTGAAGTAGTTGTGTGGCTGTTTTTCTAAACAGTTGGTGTACACACAAGCGAACCACTATAATTTCTAGTCTTGTGGTGATTGATTGATTATTTCATTATGTGGATGTTGTAATTTTCCTTTACGCATTTGTGGAGAATGTTGTAATCTTTTTATGTAAGTGTAGGAATGTTGTAATAACTTAAGTTTTATTTCACTACAACTTAATGTAATAAGACATTATTGAAATTTTCTTTTAATAGGAAGTAAAAGTAGATTAGTTAGATTGATATTTGAATTTTAAACTTAAGTTAGAATTTAAATAAAGCATTCTAGTTTAGTTAAATATGCGATGTGTATGGAATGGAATTTATAAGAATGTATGCTTAAAGTAAATTCACAGACTAGAACTCGTGATTTGAGCTACCGTACTCGAGTTCCAAATTTCGGGGTTTGACACATGAGCCGACCATGGCTGGCCATTTGTGCCGGAAAGGTCAAACCAGCAGTGGTGACAAAGTGGAGTTCTAGAGAAAACAACTCGAACGATTAGGAAGAGTTTGCAGGAGACATTGAGTGTACCTGGACGAATATTTTTACTGAGGCACTACTCATAGTTTAGGTTTTATTTCACTACAAGTTAATGTAATAAGACATTAGTGAAATTTTCTTTTATTAGGAAGGAAGTAGAAGTAGATTAGTTAGATTGATATTTGGATTTTAAACTTAAGTTAGAATTTAAATAAAGCATTCCAGTTTAGTTAAATATGCGATGTGTATGGAATGAAATTTATAAGAATGTATACTCGAGTTAAATTCACACACTATAACTCGTGATTTGAGCCACCATACTCGAGTTCTGAATTTCAGGGTGTGACACATGAGCTGACCATGGCTGGCCATTTGTGCCATAAAGGTCAAAACAGCAGTGGTGACAAAGTGGAGTTCTAGAAAAAACAACTCCGACGATTAGGAAAAGGGTTCCCAAAAAAAATTACCCGCCTGGAGACGACATAGAGAAGGAATCCCAAGCTTTAACAAGAGGGGATAATGAACAAGCTGCAGGGGAGGGGGGTTCCTTGATGATTGTGGAGAAACGAACCTGGAAACCTGTGAGGAATACATGGTTGAAACCCAACATAGATGAATACCCCACTTTATATGTTGCAAGCTTCCTGAAAGGATGGTCGGCGGGAGTGGTGATGGAGGTCATCATCCCAAGAGATAGATTCTCTTCGAGTGTGGTTTTGCACAAGTTTGGAAGACGAACTAGCTTGGGCAGTCAGATTACTACATGGGGAAAGTTTTGGTGGAAGAAATTGATAGTCTAACGAGCTCGCTTCGGATCGGAGTTGAAGAATAAGGAGCTTTTAAAGGAACGACAACATTATCGGAGGCCCAGCTGCAGAGATTCTCGCAGCAAACCAAGGAGACAGTCATTGCAGGGGCGTTTCAGGAAGTATCGAAAGCTATGACAATAAGGGCTGTTTGGCATCACTACTAATAAGGGCTTATTTTTTTAAAGATGCTCTTATTTTAAAAATAGATTGTTTGGTAAAGCTATAATTTTAGAGCCATTTTTTTAATTTAATTTTATTTTTTATTTAAGAAACTAGCCAAAAAGCTCTTAAAAAATAAGTGGTTGGAAGGTCACTTTTTCTTTAAGAGCTTATTTGGCTTAAGCGGGTAGACATTTTTGGTTAATTTTTGGACAAGTTTGTCCTTGAACTTTTTAAGTAATTCCCATCTTGCCCTCCTCTTTACAATCTCCCTAAGGTGGACCCATATGATGAGCAAACCATATTGAAGGTGGGGCTTCACATGATGAATGGTCCACATCAAGGTGGGCCCACATAATGCATGATCACATCAAAGGTGGGCCCCACATGATATGTGCCCCACATCAAAGTGTGGCCCCACATGATGGATGATGGACATTGAAGGTGGAACTACATGATGGAAGGTTAACATCATAGGTGGGCCCACATGATGAACGACTCATATTAAAGGTTGGGCCCCACATGAGGGATGGACCACAACAAAGGTGGGACCCACATGATGGATGACTCACATCAAAATGTGGCCCTATATGATGGAGTATCTACATCAAGTGGGCCCCACATGATGGACAATCCATAGCAAAGGTGGGACCCACATGATTGATGGTGGACATCAAAGGTGGGCCCGCATGATGAATGACCCATATTGAAGGTGGCCCCCACACGATGAATGGTCCACATCAAGGTGGGTCCACATAATGCACGGTTCACATCAAAGGTGGGCCCCACATGATGGATGACCCACATCAAAGTGTGGCCTAGCATGATGGACATCCACGTTAAGTGGGCCCCACTTGATGGATGCTCCACATCAATGGATGATGGATATCAAAGGTGGGCCCACACAATGGGCAACTGACATCAAAGGTGGGCTCACGTGATGGACAATTGACATCAAAGGTGGGGCCCCACATGATGAACGACCTGTATTGAAGGGGGGGCCCCACATAATGAGTGGTCTACATCAAGGTGGCCTACATAATGGATGGAGTGGGCCTCACAGGATGGATGGCCCACATCAAAGTATGGCCCCTCATGATAGACTCTCCACATCAAGTGGGCCCATGGACGGTCCACATCCAAGGTCTCGCATGATGGATGACCCATATCCAAAGTGGCCCAACATGATGGATGATCTACGTAGAAGGTGTGCTCCACACAATGGATGGTGGACATCAAAAGTGGGCCCAAGATGACGGACAACCCACTTTGAAGGTGGGGTCCATAAGATGGACACATCAAATGTGGATTTCATGTGATGGGTAGTGGACATTGAGGGGCCCCATATAAAGGACAATTAACATTGATGGTGGGCCCCACGGATGACCTACATCAAGGTGGGCCCCACATATTAGATGGTCCACGTCAAAGGCCAACCCCTAATTATGAATGGTCCACATCCAAGACAAGCCTCGTATTATAGACGACCCACTTTGAAGGTCTGGCTCACACAGTGGATGATCCACATTAAAGATGGGCTCCATATGATGGAGGATTCACATCCAATGTCCTACATAATGGATGGCCCAAATGTCTTAAAACATGAAGTTTGTAGCCATTCATTCTTTTGCCTTTTAGGGCACAATCAATCTATGATGATATCCACCAAAATGACCATCTGGATTGCTCTTATAATGGAGTTGTTGTAATCTTTTAAAATGACATCAACTACCCTTAGAAAAAGCTCTTATTTGAATGTTTTACCAAGCGTGCTTATTTTATATATGAGGTTTTTTTTTTTTTTTTTTTTAAAACCCTGATTTTGACAAACAAGCTTATTTAAAACAAGAGCTAGAATAAAAAGATTTTATTAAAGTAGCTCTTATTAGATTAGAGCAGAGATGCCAAACGAGCCCAAAGACTTAGACACGGTCATCGGAGGTGGCGATGAGAAAACATCCGTTAGTGCCAAAGGTGGAGGGTCAGCAGACGCAGAAATTCTCTTTATCAGGAACCATGAAGCTAAGAAGAAATGGGTATACCTGGGAAGATCTGACAAGACGATTATGGTTCGTGTCATTCCAAAGGTTTTGATCCAAGTGCAGGATAACCTCCAGCATTCATTGGTTGCGAGGAGGATGTTTCTCTCCCTCTGACTAGGATGTGGTTGGAGAAGTTCTGAGGTCTGGCTTCGGATGATTTTTTGACTCGCCCAATTGGGATTTGTGATGTTTTGATCATTATGTGATAGGAGGTCAATCTGGATGAAGTCATTGTCGCCGGTGCGATGGGCAAGGATGCTTCAATTAAGTTTGGAATGGAAGAAGCTTGGTTCTTGATTTGAGGTATTTCATTAGAGTTCTGGTTCAATGACTTCTTCATGGCAGCTAGGAATTGTTTGGGGGAGGTGGCTGCCTTTGACCCTAAAACAAAGAACGATGAAGAACCGAGTGTCGCTCGGATCCACGTGCGGAGGAAGAAAGGTCATGCTATTCCAACTTCCATTGTAGTTGCGATCGGGGAGGACCCTTTGGATCTTTGGGTTCAAAAGGAGATGTCGGGATGTTAGGAAGTCAATTAAAGCGTTGGGGCGACATTTGAAAGCATTGAGAGGTGGTAGTAGGAGAAGGCAACGAAGGAGGCCATCAGGCTGATGTTGACGAAGCACGTCTAACGAGCTCCGGTGGAGTGCCACCATTAAAGGTGGCTATGTGTCATGACACTAGTGGAGATGGATGGGTAGGTGAGAAAAAGAGACATTCATCGCATTCCAAAAGTGGTTTCTGCTTTGAAGGACCATTGAAGGAAATATCTCCCTTAACCCTGGAAAAGTTTCTTGGATTGGGTGTCTACTTATTTTGGATCTGGGTCTGGAGGTGGTCCGAACTAGTCAGATTCCCAAGTTCGGAGCCAGGGGGCCAACATCTGGCTCACTGAGAAGCCTCGATCTCTAGTCCTGCAGAATGTGGACAGTGGAGATGTGCTCTAGGTTCCTGATGACGTCGCCTCAATTGCCAGTTCTGATGATGAAATGGACGGTGTAGAGGGATATGAGGAGGAAGCCAACGGTCAAGATGCCATGGATGTTGCTTGTAATAGAGAGGAGCCTCTAGATGATGACACGTGGCATTAAGAGAGGGGAGTTTCAATGTGCGATAGGATTTCATGTGCAAACTACGACAAGGATGGGTCATGCATGATGCTTCTGGCCATGACTTAATGTTACAGCTCTTGGCACATGAGAAGAGTTTTAATAACTCAACACTAATTTCTCAAGTCCACATGTGCGAAATAAGACAACCCTTTTATATCTCTTATTTCAATAACCAGTCGAAGAAGGTCGAATCTGAGAGAGCTTCTCGCTATATCACGGCCTCTGAAGGTAGAGACAGAGAAGACGATCAATGTGCCCACTCGAAGGATTTGCTTGGGAGCTCGCTTAGCCCCCGGGTGGTTCCATGACCTTCAATTAGTACTCACCCAGAAGGCTGGCAAGCGGTTACCATTGCAGAATGGGGAACAATGTTGACTACGGAGGATCCGGTCATCTCAAAAGAAGATTCAAGGGGAATGGAGCTTGAGAGAGTCCGAATTGAGGGCGAGCTTCTGGAGGAGGCTTTAGTAGTGACTCTGTTTTGTGTCGAGAAAATGAAGGAAGGTCTTGACCTAACTACTTCAAATCTGAGTTGCGATGTGATAGCCGATCCCTAGCAGCTCGAACTAAACATCACGGAAGGGCAGTTTCGATGGGCCAAGGATGCCTTACAAAGGGTGGGAGTTATAGTGGGCATGTGTTTAGGAGCTTCAAATGACGATGTGTATGATTTCTTTCGGTACGTTAGGTCCAGAGGGGCCCAATGGCAGTGGAGTTTCACACTCTAAAACCAAAGAAGTCTCTAAAAGGGCTGGCGAGAGCTACTTAGCCTTGAATGCTCAATTAACTATGACTCGACTGGTAAGGTAAGTGGAGGAAAGAGGACAAGATCGGGCAAAGCATCTCTTTCATGATAGTTCTATCATGGAATATTCGAGGGTTGGGATGCAAGTTCAAAATGACTTAGATCAAGAAAAGTCTTAGGAACACAAAAGGCAGATATAATTGCGATTCAAGAATCTAAGCTGAAATCTATTGACAGAAGTATGTTGGATTCCATCTGGGGGGGATGGGGTTGGTGCTATCGAGGGGATTTTTGTTGCTTGGAAACTTAAGGCTTGGAAGATGATTGATCACATTGTTGGAGCTTTTTCTCTCTTCATTCTTCTTTGTGACATTTCTCTTGGTTTTTAATGGGTCTTTTTGGTAGTCTGCAACCCTTGTTGATACAACTTTTGGGTTCAATTTTGGTCTGAGTTAGACTCTTTTAGATAGAGGTAGGCCCACCCGAGGGGATTTCAATGCGGTTAGATTCTCTCACAAAAAATCTAAAGGAGGTCAAGTTACGACAAGCATGAGGAGCTTTGCTGACTGGGTGGTGAGGCATGATTTAGTGGACTTACCTTTGGAAGGGGCAAAATTCACTTGGTCTAATGGGCAAGCTAATGCTTGCCTATCGCGTTTGGACAGATTCCTTGTGTCTAAATATTGGCTTGACAAATTCCCTTTGGTTCGAGGGGATTTCAATGTAGTTAGATTCTCTCAGAAAAAATCTAAAGGAGGTCAAGTTACGAGAAGCATGAGGAGCTTTGCTGATTGGGTGGCGAGGCATGATTTAGTGGACTTACCTTTGGAAGGGGAAAAATTCACTTGGTCTAATGGGCAAGCTAACGCTTGCCTATCGCATTTGAACAGATTCCTTGTGTCTGGAGACTGGCTTGACAAATTCCCTTTGGTTCGACAACATGGTTTTTGGAGGACCATTTTGGATCATCATCCCATAGTTTTGGAAGCTATTAGGGAGAATTGGGGAACCTAGACCGTTTAGATTTGAGGTGTATTGGTTGGAGATCGACAACTCCTAACTTGTGGCGGATTAGTGGTCTTCATTCTTGGTTAAAGGTTATTCCGGCTTCAGAATGCATAGGAAGCTGAAATTACTTGGTCTAAAATCAATGATTGGAAAAAGGATGTGCTTGGCGCTTGAGAGGTAGAGTTCGACCGAATGACGGAAGAAATTCATAATTTGGATATGATTGAAGAGAATGGTGATTTGTCCTCAAAGGATATGGAAAAAAAGGGCTGCATTTTCTTCTTCTCTAGCTTCTCGCTATAAAGAAGAGGACATCAAATGACGCTAGAGATCGAGAGTGGTGTGGCTTAAAGAAGGGGATAAGAACACTCGATTCTTCCACAATATAGCTAGTTCTCGGGCGCGAACAAATAGAATTTCTAGCCTCATTGTTGATGGATCGAGAACTTCAGACTAAAGAAAGATTTGTGACTCTGTAGTGCAATTCTATAAAGAGCTTCTATCTGGTGAGCAATGGAGAAGGCTGAGGTTGAACAACTTGAGAGTTCCAAAAGCTAGCAAGTGCAGATTCAACCTCTTTAGAAGCGCTAATTACGGAAGATGAGATAAAGGCGACTGTGGGTTCCATGTGCAGAGATAAGGCACTTCGGCTAGATGGGTTCCCTATTCTTTTCTTTCAAAAATTTTGGCACGTGGTGAAAAAAGATGTGGTAGACTTCATCACTGAATTCTTCGAATGTGGTCGTCTTTCACCCAATCTTGGGGCCTCTTTTATCGCCTTGATCCCTAAAGTGGAGGGTGTGGAAAAGATCAAAGACTTTAGACCTATTAGTTTGATTGGTGCTGTATATAAAATCCTAGCCAAGATCCTCTCCTCTAGATTTAGAGTAATGTTACCAAAGATCAAGGAGCTTTCATTATGGGTAGACATATTAGATAGTTCGCTTATTGCTCACAAATGCGTTGATACAAGGTATATGGAGAATAAAAGCAGGATTGTATGCAAGCCGGACTTCGAAAAGGTTTACAATCACGTTGATTGGAGATTTCTATATTATATGCTCCTCAAATTGGGCTATGGCGAGACAAGGAGAAGGTGGATTAGGGCTTGTGTTCAATCAGCCTCTTTCTCCATTTTAGTCAACAGATCTCTTAAAGGCTTCTTTCGTGCTTCTAGGGGCATACGGCAAGGGGGTCCTTTATCCCCATATTTGTTTGTTGTGGTTGGAGAAGCCCTTAGCATGATGCTCTAAAAAGGCGAGGACAACAGTCTCTTTAATAGCTCAAGACTTCAGCCTCCGGTCTTCTTATCAGTCACCTTTTGTATGCGGATGATACATTGCTTTTCTGTGATGCTAAGGAAACATTAGTGGATAACCTTCGAATTGGAAATGCTGGGTACCCATGTTGGTGGGGGATAATTAGTGTTGGGTGCAAAGCGGGATCCTTCCCCACGATGTATCTTGGCCTCCCTATCTGTTTTGGAAAATCGACTAAACACTTATGGGATAAGGTCCTTGAAAGGATTGAAAGGAAATTGGTAAGTTGGAAGAGTAGGTATTTATCCTTTGATAGGTGCCTAATCCTCATCATGACGATTTTCTCCAATATGCCAATCTATTTTATGTCTCTCTTCAAATGTCCTAAGGCGGTGCTCGATAGACTTAAGAAGTTGAGAAGGGACTTCTTTTGGAGAGGTGCATCAGAAAGTAGGAAGTTCCATCTTCTTCAATGGGACAAAGTTTGCAAACCATTGGCGGCGAGTGGGGATGACCTTAAATGTTGGGTGATATGAACGTTGTGCTACTTGGGAAATGGATTTGGAGATTCAGTACAAAGCCTGGAAGAATGTGGAGGGAGGTCATAGCCAATAAGTATAGTGTG